>NW_008689869.1:2031-4239 GCF_000695815.1 Acanthisitta chloris | reverse complement strand
AAGAAGACCTTATTCACTCAATGCATTTCTATGACTGCCTGGCTATGCTCCAGTGATGCACCAGCCTGTGAGCAGACGGGCTGGGCTTGTGGGACAGGAGTACTGTATTTCCTGCACAAGGGGCTGTAGTTTGCTGTCAGCCCCAAATGATTAAATCCTGCTTATTTCAAACCAGCTGGTAATGGGGCAACACCCACAAATATGTGGGTAGGATTTAGCTCCAGGTGCTTGTGGAAAAACTTTTCTTTTTGAATCCAAAGTTCAAAATCCTGATGCTTTTGAATGGCCACAGGGGAGAGCATGTAGGGTTTAGTCAGTGATAAACATTACATTTTCAGACTGTTAAGAAGAGTGAAAATTGAAGAAGAGAGCTTAGAAGCACGAGAGGACAGGTCAGCTCTGCTAAGAGCTAGGGATGGGCATAGAGTAAAGGGAAATCCTATTTGGCAGCACAGAGAATCTGCTGGGGTTGGCAGTCTGAAACCTGCTCCATGATAACTGTTTTCCAGCAAACCAATGTATTGATTAGGATAAGCAGAAAGAATCAGTCTCAATGGAGCTCTGCAGGGTGTTTTACCACACTGCTTAGTTCAAATGGTCACAGTTGCTATTCATGTGTTTTTCTCTGCTGAGCAAACTGGATATGACAGAAGACAATGTAATTTAAGGCTTTTTTTCTCTTTCTGAAAATGAATTGCTACATGAGATTTCGTATGTTCACACTTGCATATTTATGGGGAGTCCCAAAATCTCATTTCCCTTGTGCCAGCTCCTGTTTAGCACAGACTTAATTTTGCAACTTGTAAATAAATTCTCACGACAAAATAATCTTATGGCATATTGAAATAAAGCAGTCATTTGAATACAAGCATGCTGAAAGCATTCTTCCTGAAAGCACACACCAACATTATCTTGCTGATGGCTTAATGACCAGATAAAGCAAGGCAGACCCAAGATGGTGTAGAAATGTCGATTTGGTCCTGACCCTTTCAAGGTCTCTCCAATGCTCATGGATCTCCCTATTTTCTATGAGATGGTGCACGAATGGTTTGTGACTGAGAGGCCTCTCTAGCTTGTTTATTCCTCTTAGTAGTAATTATGACAAGGACATCAAAAGGCAAACCATGCCAGCCAAGCTCTGAGGAAGGAGGCCACCATGGTGGATGTTGTCAGTAATCTTCCTGCAAAGACTATAGCAATTCTTCGGGCTGGTCTTCTTTTGCTGGCCATCTGCTTTGCATTCCCTGGTGGCACTTTGGTTTGGATCTCTGGTTTGTTTGTCATTTCACTCTCCCACTTTATTATTTCCAGAGCCAAATGAACCGCTGCCAAAGCCAATGCAATGAGATTGCATTGTGAGCTTTGCGACATGGTATACTTTTCTTTTTATCTTGAAGCCTCAGCTCCTGGAATTAGTTGATTATGTTGGAATCCCAGCAATTCCCTGGTGGCACTTTGGTTTGGATCTCTGGTTTGTTTGTCATTTCACTCTCCCACTTTATTATTTCCAGAGCCAAATGAACCGCTGCCAAAGCCAATGCAATGAGATTGCATTGTGAGCTTTGCGACATGGTATACTTTTCTTTTTATCTTGAAGCCTCAGCTCCTGGAATTAGTTGATTATGTTGGAATCCCAGCATTCATGTTAAAAAAAAAAAAAAAAAAAACCGGGATCAAAAAAAAAAAAAAAAAAAAAGCCTGGATCTCTGCTCCTCAGGAACTAAGGAAAAAGCTTGAAAAAAAAAGATCTATGCAGACTTAGTAATCACAAGCCAATAAAAAGAGGCTTTTTTTTCCCCCCTCCACTCAACATCAGACTGTTTTACAGACATCCTATTTCTGAGTCTCTCACTCACAGTTTTTGAGTTCTGGGTGCTGGCAAACCTGAGTAGCAGCTGTTCCTTTCTAAAGGCAGGGAAAATAAAGTAACTGTTCCTGATAGAGATTACTTATCTTTGCCTGCACTGCATTTTCCTCTGCTCCTGCAGCTGACTCCTGCTGGTGGTCAGCACAGCACTGGGAACGCATTGCAACAGCTCAAAGAACTGTTCACATCCCAGTAAACCCCAGTGCAAAATGGGAGAACAAGAGTTTGTGTTAACCAGGACTGTGATTCCCTTGAGGTCAGGAGCAGCAGCTGCTGCTGTCACTGACCCCATAACTTTAAATAATCTTAGCTATGGCTGTACATGGCACATCTGAAATGTG
>NW_008689869.1:0-1986 GCF_000695815.1 Acanthisitta chloris | reverse complement strand
ATATTTGGGATGCAACTACTAGAGTTGGGAAGGGTCAGTCGTTTATATTTCAGTTTGCCTTGTGCACTGTTTTCCTACTTGTATTTTTTTGTGGCATGATAGTACACTGTTTTCTGGTCTTTTTTTTTTTTTTTTTTTTTTTTTAGAAAATATGGTGGTTGTTCTGGATTTTTCATCACTCTGGGCTGGGGCCTTAGGGAAACATATTTGCTTTTATTGTTTTTTTCCGGTAACTAAGTGGAATTAACATTCCCTGTCATTGCTGGCCAACTGGATCCACTGCATGGTGCAAATCAGTGCAGATGAAGGACAACAACCATTAGGAAGTACTGAAAAAGGAAAGCACTAGAAACTAAAAGAATAATAAAAAAAAAATTAAGAGCCATGGGTCAGATTTGTTGCTGGACTAACTTGATAAAATTTACAGTGCTTGATGCTTCCCAGTTTTGCTGATCGTGCTTCTGTTTTCTTTTGGTCTGTCAGATTTCTTCTGTACTGTTGTTTGGTTTTATTTTACCTGGAGATGAGATGAAAGCAGAAATTCTGCATATAAGCTACAACAGGTAGAAAGAGTGCATGAATAGAGACGTTGTAGTGTTGTATGTTGTACTCTCTGCTTAAAGTCCTTGAGTTGAACACTGATTTTACAGAACTCCAATGAACAGAACCTGGCAATTTACTGGAATTTTAAGGGAAGTGAGGGTCCTGGGCTCACAGAGGGGAGGGAAGAGCAGCAGGTGGGCAAGTTCTCCATGAATACAAGTATAACCTGTCCTGGCAACCAGCATTCAGTAGCTACTGAACTTACTGCAAACTCCTTTAGCTCCAGAATAAAATGTGGAAGGAAAACATTCATTGCCATCTGCTATAACCTAAGTATTTGCATATAGTTGCAAAACAACAAACTTTTTAAAGTAGAAAAGAAACATTTCTGCTGATCCCCTCTCCAACACATGGAACTCCAAGAAAAAAGTAGCTGTGCTGCTTCTGGGTCCTTTGTACCACACTGGGCAGTCAAGTGCCTGCTGCCTGGGTTGGGCACTCGGGGACCAGCTAGACCTAAGAGTTGGGATGTTGAGGGTATTTCAGTGCAACCAGGATTAAATGAACTTGCTTCCCTGATTTTTATTTTCTGGATCCTTTGGAAAAACTCCAGTGACTTGCCTTAACCCTCCCAAGGTTGACAGGGAAAGGAGAGCCCTGGGTCAGGGGGGGAATGTGGGGGGGTGTGTGCAGCAGCTTCTGCGATCTGTCTCCCCCAGGACCTTTTGCTTCCACCATGCCCTGGCTGTCTTCTTGGAGAAAGAGACTGCTTGGCTGCTGGGCACAGTCTCCTTTGCTAAAAGGCTTTTGGGCAGATAGGGATGGGGAAAAGGAGAGGAAAAAAAAAAGTTAAAAAAGAAGTAAGGGAGAAAGTGTCCAAAGAAGAGCAATGAAGCTGGTGAAGGGTCTAGAGCACAAGTCTTATGAAGAGTGGCTGAGGGAGCTTGGGGTGTTCGGCCTGGAGCAAAGGAGGCTCAAGGGGATCTTAACCCTTTCTACAACTATCTCAAAGGAGGTTGTAGCCAGGTGGGGGTCGGTCTGTTCTCCCAAGTAACAAGTGACAAGATGAAACAGCCTCAAGTTGCACCAGGGGAGGTTTAGATTCGATTTTTGGAAAAAAATCTTCATAGAAAGGATTGGAATGGGCTGCCCAGTGAAGTGATGGGGTGGAGGTATTTAAAAAATGTGCAGATGTGGCAGTTAAGGATGTGGTTTAGTGGTGGGCTTGGCAGTGCTGGGCTAACGGTTGGATTTGAGATCCTTGATTTTTAAAGATCTTTTCCAACCCGAACGATTCTGTGAAATGTGGTAGAAAACAGAGGAGGCAGTGGGAAAAAAAGGAGGGAAAAAGGGGGATGGGAAGATAGGAGGGAACAGCGAGAAGGGGAGAAACGAGGAAACGGCAAGACAGCGCGGTGAGAAGCTAGAAAAAAGAGAAAAGTG
>NW_008689868.1:2299-2534 GCF_000695815.1 Acanthisitta chloris | reverse complement strand
ACCCCACATAGCATGGGGGGGCTGGTGCTTCCCTACCCCACAGCATGGGGGTACAGCACTCATCTGGGGGTGTTGTCCCCTAAAACACCCACTGTACCCCCAAACCACATAGAGCACTGACTCCCCAGGCCTTCCCATGTGATCCCCCCATTGCTGGGGGTCTGGTGCCCAGGGCCCCCATCCCTGGGGAGTCCCCATCTGCCATGGGGTGGAGCCTTGGGGGCCCCCTCGGCCC
>NW_008689868.1:416-2274 GCF_000695815.1 Acanthisitta chloris | reverse complement strand
TCCTGTGGTGTCCGTCGTCTATCCCGTGGTTTCCATATCCATCCCGTGGTGTCCCTCATCCATTCCGTGGTGTCCCCATCCATCCCACGGTGTCCACATCCCCCATGGATTTGAGTCTCAGGGTTCCCCATCCCCATGACACCCCTATCCACCATGGCATGGGGTCCTGGGGACCCCCACGACACCCCCACACTGTGGGGTGGCACCTTGGTGACTTCCAGCCCATGATGTCCCCATCCCTATGGACTTGGATCTTGGGGTCCCCCATTCCAGTGACACCCTTGCCCACCATAGGGTGAAGGCTTGGGGACCCCCAGCCCTGTGTACCCCATCCCTGGGGGGGCACAGGGACCCAGTGAGCCCTGGGGTGGGTGTCCCCTGTCCCCCGCGAGGATGTCTCACCGCCTTGAGCTGCTCCAGCCGGTCCTTCATGGTGCCCCCAAGGGCTGAGGGGATGCGGGGGGGTCCCCGTCCTCGCCCGGGGCAGGGATGGGGGATGTCACCCTCGGTCCTCGCTGCTCGGCCAGGCCTCCTACATCCAGGCGAGGTGGCGGGTGGCCCTGTCCCCTGTCCCTGTCCCCAAGCCCGGGGCTGTCCCTGCGCTAATCCCCAGTGACAGGCACAAGGAAGGCGCCGAGGGGAGGGACGAGGTGGAGCCGCTCTTTACCTGGGACACCCGGGGACACCCGACCCGTTAAAAGCGACAGCTGGGGGTGGCCCCTGGTCCCCACGGAGGGTGTCGGAGCGGGGGGAATGTGGGGTGGTCCCGATTTGGAGGCGGTGAGGAAGTTGGTACCCACGGGGCTCACGCGGTGACAACGTGTCATCCCCTGCCGCGGGTGGCAGCAGCGGGAGGATAGATGGGAGAGGGGACACAGCTGGGGAGAGGGGACAGGGCTGGGGAGAGGGGACAGGGCTGGGGAGAGGGGACACAGGGCTGGGGACATGGCTGAGAGACATGGCTATAGATAGGGCTCACAGCTCTGGAGGCACACAGCTGGAGACAAGGGACATAGCTGGGAGTAGGGAACATGGCTGGGGATAAGGGACATTGCTGGGAAGAGGGTACAGCTGAGGAGAGGGAACACAGTTGGGGACACAGCTGAGGGGACATGGGTATGAATAAGGACACAGCTGAGGGGACTTGGGTATGAATAAGGACACAGCTGGGGATAAGGGCCACATCTGAGGGACATGACTATGGATACAGGTCACAGCTGGGGAACAGAGCTGGGAGGGGGGACATGGCCAGGGATAGGGGATGGGAGATATGGGTGCAGGTAGCGGAAACAACTGGAGGAGCTGGGGGGGCATAGTTGGGGACAGGGGACATGGCTGGGGACATGGCAGGGGACATGGCTGGGGGCAGCTGTGGAGACATATCTGGGGGCAAGGGACACCTGTGGGTGGGACACAGCTGGGGGTCATTGCCTATGCCTATGTCAGCCAGGGGACACAGCTGGCGACATGAGACAGGGGACAGGGCTGAGGACATGACTATGGATAGGGGTCACAGCTGGGGGACACACGGCTGGGGACAAGGAGCATGGCTGGAGTGTAGGGGACATGACTAAGGGACATCTGCGAGGAAACAGCTGAGATCAGAGGACACAGGTGAGAGGGACATGGCTGGGGACAGGGGACAGGGCTGGAGTGCCGGGGGAATGACTAAGGGACAGCTGTGGGGACACATGTGGGGACAGGGGATATGGCTGGAGTGTAGGGGACATGTCTACAGATAGGGGTAACAGCTAGAGGGTACATGGCTGGAGACAGGGGACGTGGTTGGGGACAGGGGACACAGCTGGAGTTAGGGGACATGTCTGGTAAACAGCTGTGGAGTCACATCTGGGGATGG
>NW_008689868.1:0-250 GCF_000695815.1 Acanthisitta chloris | reverse complement strand
CAGCTGTGGGGACACATCGGGGGACAAGGGGATGCAGGTGAGTGGGAAACAGCTGTGGAGTCACATCTGGGGCCGGGGACAAGTAGGGCACATGGCTCTAGAGAGGGGTCACAGCCGTGGGGTCACACCCCGCGGTCCCCGCGCACGTCCCTCCCGGGGGGGCACGAGGTGCCGCGGCCCCTTTAAGGAGCGCCGAGGGGGCGTGTCCACCCGATATGGCGTCATATGATGGGCGGGGACGCCGGCGGGT
>NW_008689867.1:0-10020 GCF_000695815.1 Acanthisitta chloris | reverse complement strand
AACTCCCCCTTGACCCCTAAAATCCCCCTAAGACTCCTCCCAAGATGCCCTGGGAGCCCCCCAAGACCCTCCTGGACTCCCCCATGCCTCAGTTTCCCTCCCTTAGCACCCACCCCGGAGCCCTCCAGGATCCCCTAGGACCACCCCCAGACCTCCCTGTGCCTCAGTCTCCCTGAACTGCAGAGCCCAGGCTACCTGCCTTGCAGAGTGTGTGGGAAGTAATAGGCACCTATTCAGCCACAGTGGGTTGAATCATGTTCAGGCCATGCCTTGTGTTCACGGGAAAGCTGCAGCAAGCTGAAGAGAGGTGTATCTTGGTCTGTGTGTCAGTGTTCATCTTTTGGTTTAGCCCAAGTTAGCCTTCTAAATTACCACTAGTTCTTCCTATGCCATTCAAGTGCACTGTTTCCTTCTTCCCATCCAAAGCTTCATGCTCTGGGAAGAGCTTTTAATACTCTTGAAGAGGGTTCTCACAAAATAGCCTAGTCATAGATTGTGCTTTTGCAATGTGACTACATATTTCAATATTCCTTTTCCTGATAAAAAAGCTAATTAGCAAGGTCGTTACAGTTGCCACTTATAAGGGGGTAGATAGTAATTCCATTAATGTGCTCACAGGAACTTCACTTATATTACCTCTTAACCTTTACAAGGATATTATCATTTCAATAATTAATTGCTATTTGCCATTTAATTTGCAGTTTACCATTTTCAAGGGAAATTAGCCATTAAACTGAGGACTTTTTTTAAAAAGAAAAAATTCTTCATTCAGATATACACCACAAGCTGAGCTTGGACAGGCCATGTATTTGCTAAGACACTTTCATGTTTGAGAAGAGAGGACTCTGTAGTAGCCCTGAAAAAACCTGCACAACACTTTGAGTCTTTAACCATTTGGAGAAAAATGAGGCAGAATGGGGCTGAAGCAGTGAAAAGGAGGGAAATAATTCTTTTTCTCTTCCTCCAAATTCAGGAAGTCAATGAATCCTTCCTCTCTGATTGATGCAGTGAGAGTTGACTTTCACTGATTGACTCCTTCTTTGCAACAATCTTGTTTCTTCCACTGAAGTTAATTTATGCTGCAATACCCATCTGTGAGTGCTTCTGTTAACTTCAGTGACTGGAAAAAAGGAAGGAACTTTGGTTCAGCCTTCTAAAACATAGAAACTCTGGCCATGAAACACAAAGCACTTAAGCACATCCTCAAGCCATTGACAGATGTTTTGGAGAATAGAGCTCAACACGTATTCCTGCTCACACTCAAGTACCTTGTAAAACAACTATTCATTTCAATGAATCAGACACAAGCCAATATCCCTGTGGTGGTATGTTGGCATATCTCCACTACTGCTCATAGAAATGATGTCCAGATCCCATCATGCTAAAAAAAATTCAGATTAATATTGGTATCTGAGAAGGTGAGTAATGCATTCCAAGTAGGCATATCTGTGATGGAATGAACACATGCTTTTGAGAGATGGATTTGCATGGGAAGATGAAAAATTAATGAAGAAAGGAGACACAGGAGAAGAGGGAACAGAAGAAGCAGGTATGAACCTGCACCATTGATTTATGTAAAAGTTTTTCTGATTCAGGTGCAAAAATTAAACTAGCCCTTGGGCAATTCTACCTTTGCAACTGGCAAGTCCATGATATGTCACCCAAAATGATGTACATCTGGGTGATATGTCACATGCCTACAGGCACCAACTAGATCATTTTGCTGAGAAAATAAGACATTTTATTTTTTAATTGTAAAATCAAACCTCCTGATTTTTTACCCCCTTCCCCATGAGTATAAGAACCTGGGGTTACATCAGGTTTCAAACACATTACTTCATTTCCACAGCACTGAAGCTGGAACATATTCTTAGCATTATTTGTGGAGAAGTCAAAACCCAGAGTCAGACTAATTACAAAAAAAGTGTCTAGTCAACTGTCCATCATTCAAGTTTTCTATGCAGTCAGTGGAGAGGACTAGGTAGGAATCTTAGGATGAATTTCCTTCTGAAAGTGCCTTTCTTTCCATCCTCTGATAGGACAGTTAGCTATTGACTTTACCTCTGACTTTTAGATGTTAGAATATTGGTGAGTTGTATCCCATCAAAAGTACTTAATTTTGTCTTCAAGGCATCAAATATCCAGGTTGAAGAGAGCAAGAAGAGATTTGGGCCACTTAATGTTAAGCACTCCCTGTATCAGCAATGGATCAGCAATCACACTTGTAAAGCAGCAAAATAATCTGCTTTTTGACCAGTGAAAGGAAATTCCAGCTCCATGCCAGCATGGGCATTTCTTGCCATAAGCTTTCTGCAATGAGGCACAAATATTGCTTGAAAACAATCTGCTAATTTTGCCAGTTAGCATTGCAATCTGCAATCTGGTTAAGGCACCTGATGCTTCTCTTTGTGGTGTTACTGTGCCTGTATTATTAGGACTCTAGACTTTATCATATAAAAGGACATGTATGGGACAGAATTAGAAAGAAGTCACCAGCCATCAAAATTAACATTAAAATAGCCTTTCAAAACCTCCAGTTTTGCAGTTCACTCAACATGACATTTGCTTTTTGAAAGGCACGTGCTCTGCTTGCACAAAAATATTTTAAGATGTCATTGTTTAAGGAAAGTTGACAGTGATGGGTGATGTATATTCAGGCTGGTGATATTCTGAAGAGAGCTTTACCTGCGTGGACAAGAAAGCCCTTGCTAGTTTGCATGCAAAAGGAAGATTGGGGCCTATGCTGGGGAACTTGATAATCTCTTGTAATTAATACTGTAATTGGAGGTTGCTGCAAATGCTCCTTGAGCTCCTGCCAGGGAATGTGAGTGCTTCACAAAGCTGTCGACACCGTTCTGTACACCAGCCGAACCAACCTACTTGGCTGCAGTAGACGCCAACACAGAACTGCATTGACAAAACTCTCATCTGAGCAGCAAAACACACAATGCTTTTTCCTTCCAGTGTAATCACAGAGTGACATCAGTACTATCCAGCCCATCACCATGCTCCTGCCTGCTGTTCTGCAGTCTGCTGGTGAGCCCAGGACAGGCTAGGTCACTACCAGTCTGCCTGTTCTTGGCAGAACTGCCCAGACTCATTCCATCCTCACTAGTTCAGATTGCAAATGGATAGATATGTGCCACAGACACTGAAGTTTAGAAATAAGGTCGCTTCCTACGACCTTTGCCTTCCATTGGGGACATAATTATTTGCTTCCAGTGCATCAGTGATGGGGATGCCAGTTCTGTAGTAATGACATGAAGGCAAAAATGACCACCAGAAAGGGATGCCAGATAATTTTAGCAAGAAACTGCAGGTTTAAATGTATTTCTTCTGGAGGTGAGCAGATCTCTGTAGAGAAATTGTTTGCAACTCATCTGCAGTGACTGTAACCAGTGTCAGCCTTTAAGTAATAAGGTATTTTTATCCACGGCAGCTCTCCAGCATCTCTGAGGGTGATGGCACCTTGCCAAGGCTTTGGAAGGGCTGCATGAGCTGACACACAAAGATGAATGGTTGAGGTAAGCCCAGATGACACTTCTGAGTTAACCTTACAGAGAGAATCTAATCCAAACATACCAGGTAGCTCCACACTGGAGTTTCTGAGTTGTTTTGCTACCCCCCTGACAGATGTCAGAGAGTGTGACTTCTGGCATTTTGGAAACTTGCTTTTCCTGAAGTAGCAATAAAGTTCCAAATTCACCCAAACAGAATTGTTATGAGCACTAGGAAAAGCTATTTATGACATCCATACCTGTAAAATTAGGTTGATGTTGTTATACTGCTATGAAAATTGCTATGATCATCAATATGTCTTTTGTAACTTTGACTAGCAACATCCCTAAAGTGCTCTTTCACAAGGTAATGGTTTTTGTGGTAAAGTTGTCCCAGTTTTGCTCCGATGCCACACCACTGCTTGTCCTCTCAAAAGTTCCTTGTATACTCATGGCACCAGATTCACTTTTGCCTGACAAAATTGCTAGCTGCCATTTAAAAGGGAGGCCCTACTCACCAGATGTCCCTAACCATATACCCATGTCCCTTCTGTGCCAATATGAACATTTGTGCAGGATTTGCTGGGTGAGCAAGATGAAAAATCTACCATCTTATGCAATAGCATCCCGAGCAACAGCTACCAGATCTAGTACACTAGTTATCAATGCTAAGGACTCTATTTTGGATATTGACTATGGTAAAGAAATTAGCTGGACCTGAGTGAAGGCAGTCATACTACCCTGCCTGCATGGCAGAAGCACATGTGTGTAAATGCAAAAAGGGCAAGAGGGCAAAAGTTATGTAGCAGGGATTTAAAAGGCTCTTTAGAAAAGTCAAACAGGCTTCAAAACAGAGACCAGCCAGTCAATGTAATAGAGAAAAATGAAAAAGAAAGGACTGCAAAAAATGCACTTCATTCCACATTTATGCATCTCTTGTCCTGCCAAATGGAGTTATACTATCTTCGAGTCCTGTATGAATCCTGAATGACAGCAATATATGCTACATTTATCATGTTTCTTCAGCTACTTGAGTGGTAACACAAAGTGACTATATTGGCTGGGTTCTGGAAATAGCAACAACATCTCAGTGAAGAATAGTCATAGTTCATCACTAGCTGTGGGGGCTTAAGGCAGTGTTTGGATTTCCATTAAGGGATTGCACAAGCAGTCAATTCACAAGAAACATGCCAGAAAAGTCAAGGGAAGAAAAAAATAGGAGATTTGACTGAAATCCACAAGACATGGACATTTGACCCACAGGTCAAGTGCAGCAGTTGAAGGAGCTGTCAAAAAAGGGAACCCTGCCAAGTCTGCAGCAGTTATGGCCTTTGCTAAAACTTGTGTTGCTGTTGTACTTACTCAAAAGGCATTTTTCTACTGCTATCATTCTTATGATTTATTAGATCTACCTTTGGCTTGTCTCATCATCTATGTCATGGGCATGTCATGATCCCATAGGTGGCCTTGTGTTGATCAGCTGATGTGAAGGCACTGCCCAGTAATTTAGGTATCATTCTCTAGATTTTCATTGCTAAACACTGGCTTTAGCTGAGACCAGGACATAGTGAAGGGTACTGTTTCTTTGTCTAATGGTGAATAGTTGTAAATTTCATTCAGTTGTTTGGGTTACTTTTATCCCACCTGTAAAACAGAACACATTCCAGAGTCCTTTTGCCAGCAGGACACAGGCAATCATTGCTTGAAGAGAAAGCATAGCAAATCTGCCATACATCATTATCATGTGTTATTTATGTCCTGCTTCGACTCTTTTTTTTTGGGCAAAATTATTCCTCTTTGTTGTTATATTGTTATTATAATGATAACAGTATACTTCTATATTATGAATCTCATCAGCATACTAATGAGCATATGCAAAGAAAGATAACTTTGTGCCTCAGCTAGAGAGACATAGTGTAACTAAGGTGATGCAGTTAGTCAGCCACAAGGAGGTATTAGTTCTCCTGGCTTCACAATCTAAACCATTTGTTTCTTTTGGGGGGAAATTTGGGCCCTCACTGAAGTGTGACCAATGCTATTGACCTTGGCAGGGATGTGGCCACATAGTTTACACAACCACTTCCTTTATATTCTAACGTAGTGTTCTAGAGCCAAATATATTTAAACTAAACCCTATTAGGTTTGCTGACACAGTACTTCCTTTGAAATCAGTGGCTGTTTGTTTTTTAGCACCCGATGAACAGGAAGATTTCATGGGTTTGGTATGCATTAAAGTGCATGGTGTACTGCCAGTGTTATCTTTTCAGTGAGTTATACCAAACAGGAGTTTTACAGCTCCTCAACCAGGTGTCTGATTCAGCATCACATATATTATAGTCACTACTGCTGACTGTGAGGCAGGACAATAAATCCTCAAGGGAGATAGCATGAGCTAACCGAAAACTTCAGAACTGTACATTCTCCTGGACCTTCAAAGGACACAGACAGGTTTCACTACACGATTACAGGCTGGTGTCAGGATGACCTTTGGTGAAATCACTCACACAGTCATACCTTAATTTGCAAAATGGGGACCAACACTGTCTGAGCTTTTGAAAAAAAGTGTTAGCTCAAGGAATGGGTTGATTTGGGCTGGTGAAAAGTATCTACAATATTAACCTCTCAGAAAGCAAATAATTAAAAGAATCCATCTCTAATTGACTTAAAGACACAGAACATTCTCCTGTGATCCTGCCTACCAGCTGGATTTTCTAGCCCACCACAGCACAAAAAGACATCAAAACACTGGAGAAAGCTGATGAACAATTTCATGGCAGAGAACTCATGAAGAGCATAAAGCAGTGGTGGATTTCTCTTGGGGTATGCTGTGTGCAGTGGAGAGCCCAGCAGAGCCAAGTTCCACTTACCTGATCATCTATAGGGGCTGCCACATAAAGGGCTATTACCATTTTCACAGGGATGGCATAGTTGAGCAGCAAGTTATAGTAGCCATCTTCCTGCAGATACTCTTCTTCACTGCATCTGAAAGCATCAGGGCTTGTAAACTGTATGCAAAGTAGAAAATTCTTTTTATTTATTATACTGTATGAAAATACAACTAATTATGGGCATTTGTTTTATGACTTTTCACTTCCCTAACTTCACTTCATAAACTTTCCTGTTCCTACACCCTCTGTGCATATTGAGCATTAGTCTATCCATCCTTCCTTCCTTCCTTCCTTCCATTTCTCTTACCTTCCTTCTTCCCTTCCTTCCTCCCTTTACTTCCTTCCTCCCTCCCTTCCTTCCTTCCTCTTTTTTCCCTTCCTTCCTACCTTCCTTCCTTCCTTCCTTCCTTCCTTCCTTCCTTCCTTTTTCTCTTCTTTTAATGTATTTTTACATTTTCTATTTCCTTCATCACAAAAATCCTCCTTTCTCACGCTCATTTGCCTGTGAAAACACCTATATCAAGGGCTACTCCTCCTTCTCTGTCCTTCTCTGTATTTAAGAATACATTTCCTTTATGTCCTGCCCTGTCCCTCCTGTTTTGCCACAGGGTAAAGAAATACCAGTTCCAGTCATGTCTTTGACTGAAGTCAACCTGTTAATCCACTGGAGTTTTATTCTTACTTAGCCCTTTGCTGAAAAAATTCAGGTAACTGCTACAAACATTTTTGTCTTTGTCTTCAAAAAGTACATGTACCTCCCAGCACTTGAAAGTGCAATATCACTAGCTTGGGCTATGTAGACAGCAGTGTGGCTCCTTGTTCTGCAGGCTAAACTGTGCTCCTGTCTGTACTGCACCAAATGAGTGTTTTGTGAACACTTTCACCAGCTGCATAGCAACAACAGTTGTCTAACAGTTTTGTTGTGCCTTCACTCTGTCAACTCATCCACCAGGTTAACAGCATTTGAAATATTGTTCAAACTGCTAACAACATCCAATTTGTAGGCGGGAGGGGATCTTTCTAATAATATGACATGCTTAAATATTAATTGTTTACACCTGTGATAACTGCAGGCTGTTTTATCTCTTCTGATATGGAGAACCTGGCTCCTGGAAGGCTAGTCAGAAGTAAAGGACAACTAGAAGGAGATAACAACAGTGTCATAGGGTGGAGAAACAGAAAGTAAGGGAAGCAAGGTGTCTGAAAAGATTTGAAAACATGCATTCTGACTAGCCAAAAGTAGAAGCAAGGCACTACAAAGGCTGTTCAGAAAAGCTGACCTTTTATGAAGAGGATCCATGTGAGGAAGCAAAGAAGCAAAAAAAAAAATTAATTAGAAAAATATTCTATCACTGTCTCCATCATGCTAAGATTTCAGGAGGAGGGTTCTGGTCATATAATTTTTTATTGAGATAAATGACTCCAACTAGAGGAACAAAAATAGGTGAATGAAAACATTCAGAAGTTCAGTGTTCCACCGTGGGCATAAAAGCAAAGGCTGTTTGATTCACTCGCAGTTCTTTTCAGGAAGGGCCTTCAGAAGGGCAATGTGAACTCCTGAAGAATTAAACGACAGCTTGAGTCTTTGCTTTTCAATCCACACACCATCAGACAAAGGGAAGAGGACTTTCAATCACATATGCAAGGTGCTGTTATTTTCAGACACAAGAAGACTCTTGTCTTCTTACATAACAGCTGCGTGCTGTGAGTCATCCTCTTTCTATGGCATCTTACCCTTACCTGTGTACCTGCTCTCTGTCCTTTGGAGGAGCTCACAGAAATCCCTTCATCTCACCTCTGTGCTTAAGACAGGACATGCCACAGCTGCAGCATGAGAACAGAGCTCACAGCCAGGCCCCTGCGGGTGTCTGACCCACAGCGGCACCGCCACAGACCTCTGTCCAGGGAGAGAAGTTGCTGCTGCCATGGAGGGGGACATGGATCCCACTGAGCCCAGGGGGTTAAAGAAACAGGGATTTAAGAGCACAGCTCCCTGTTTCTAGGTTACCCTTGGTATCACATACCTAACTCCTTCTGTGGTTTTGCCAGAATTAACTGCTTTATACCATCCTAAGAATGCACAGAAAGGAAAATAAATATGCCTCAGATTACATTGTTTGCAGCTTTGTACCACTTGCACCTTCTTCTTGTTATATATTACTTTTAAGTAGTTATGTTACTTTCTCCTTCAGAATATTATTCAGGAGTTCTTCATTATGTTGCAAAATTAGCAGAGTAGTGTTAATTGGTGCAGAATTAGCAAGGTTGCTAAAAAAATTTATCTAGGACTAACTGTCTGGGTAAGTCTCAAAGGGGGAATTGTAAGGGGCCTCGGACAAGAATACACCCAAGGACATAAATTCTTGCTCCTGTGACTAGCCCATCTTGGAGGTGTGCAGAGGAGCCAGCAGAAATCAACCAAGACCAAGATAAGGAACTCGATAATCTGCAAAGGAGGTAATGAGCTAAACCAAACCCATATATGGAAGGAAGAATCAAAGTTCATGGACATCTTTTCAACAACCACCAGGGACCACCAGAGACCATCAAAACCCCTATGGAAGATCCCCAAAAAGCCACTGACTCAAAAGCCACAAATTAGCATAAGAAGCAAGAGAATCACTAACCAACGGAGGATAGAATACTAATTAATAAGACTTAGGTAACTTGTGACCAATGAGAACTAATGGCTTTGTTTTCTGAAATGTATAGATAGGAAAGTTTGGATAGTTGGGACACAGCTTGGAGGAGCATCCCCTGTGCATCTGGCGCCAGAATAAATAATGCCTGTGCTTAATACCACATTGGTGTAAAGAGGTTTTATTCCCAATTTTGGTGACACCACCATGGCCCACTCAGCAAAGCCACTGTGTACAGTTCTGGACCCCTCACGTCAGGAGGGATATTGAAGTGCTGGAGAAGGTTCAGAGAAGAGCAGTGAGGCTTATGAAGGGACTTAAGCCTAAGTGCTATGAGGACAGGCTAAGGGAGCTGGGGTTGTTTAGCCTGCAGAAGGCTCAGGGGAGACCTTACTGACCCCTACAACTCCCTGAAAGGAGGTTGTAGTCAGGTGGGGGTTGGTCTCTTCTCCCAGGCAACCAGCAGGCGGACAAGAGGGCACACAGTCAAGCGCTGCCAGGGGAGGTTTAGGTTGGATATTAGGAAGAGATTTTTTAACAGAAAAAGTAATCAGGCCTTGGAATGGGCTGCCCGGGGAGGTGGTGGATTCACCATCCCTGGAGATTTTCAAGATGAGACTGGATGTGGCACTTAGTGCCATGGTCTAGTAACCGTGGTAGGGTTGGACTCAATGATCCTTGAGGTCCCTTCCAACCTGGTTGATTCTATCATTCTTTGATCTCCCCTGCTGGCTCTGGAGCTGCGAGGAGACCTCGAGAGTACGCCCCTGTGCCAGCAAATGCACAGCCAAAACAAGACACACTTCGACACACTCATTTTGACACAGTTTTACAGCCATTGCTGTTCGCTTACACATCAAAGACCCCATTTATTTTCCCTCTCTGGTTGCGCTCATAACTAAACCATTAATTTCATGACATAAACACAGCTATCCGGCCTCAGGGAGCGAATCCTCTCGCTCACCACCGACCCAAAGCGTTTCCTCATCCCGAGCG
>NW_008689866.1:82007-103103 GCF_000695815.1 Acanthisitta chloris | reverse complement strand
ATGGGCAGAGACCCTGTGCGGCTGTAGGAGTGGTGTGACACTTGGGGAAGACAAGCCAAAATCTCTGAATCGGACGCTTCAGCTGAAAAAGCAACTGGTGCTGTTGATGTGGGGCTGCATTAAGCGTATGGGTGTTATAGTGCCAGCTTATCAGATATGAAGTAATACATTATTTCTGCCCCAAGGGAATGGTCAGGTTCTGTTCGTTGGGGTTTTGTTTGCTTTCCAGGTGCAGGAAAGCTGTGTTGCTGCAAAGAACAAAGGCAAATCCAATGCCATGGAAAAGCAAAGCAGGAGGTGTAAGGAGCTGGGGAGTGCCCAGGTATGGCACTGGAGTGTGGGGAGTCAGAGGATTCCTGAGCAGCAGCGGCAGCAGCAGAGTGTCTCTGAGCAAGTGTCAGAGTGTCTTGGCAACAGTACAAGATGTCTGCAACTTTCCTTCACTTTTTTTTTAGGCAGTGCAGTGGTGCGTGAACACAGCAGTGTAGGCTTGGGTTTGAAATATTTGCATTGAAAGCAAAGGCTTGTTTGGACGGTGTAGGGAGACTGAAAATTTTGTGACAGAGGCTATGGCATTTCTCTCCCTGGCCATTAATTGGTTGTTACAAATCTGCAGTGCAGTCATTTTTCCCCCCCTTCCCCCTCCTTTCCTCTCCTTCAAATTATTTATTCTAATAGTAATATTAGTTTTAAGTGGTGTAGAACATGAACTAGTTTCTTTGGTAACCAAGTCGGTTACACACCCACACGAAGTTAGAATCTGCTAGGTGCAGACATTTTCTCTTTTAGAAAAGATGTGGGTTTTGAAAACCATAGCAGTAGGGCAGCAATGTATGTTCTCAGGGAGTTGTTTCAAAAAAAGTTCCATATACCATATGCAGATTTATATATATGTCCTGATCTTTTGTTTATACACACATATGGAACTTGAATATATTACCTATGTATTGATTTCTCTAGTGGCTTCAGGATTATATACTTGCTCCAGTATTTCATCCATCCCACTTTCCCCCTTACTCCTACCCACTTGTAGGGAATAGGTGGCTGTGGAAGAGTGTGCAGTAGGGATACAGCACAGGTGATTGAGCCTGCAAATGCACGCTACTTTGTTTCTTACTTTATTTGGTGCACATTAAAATTTGCATTGTTCCTTAATCTGCCCCCTGAAATTAGAGGTGAACTGCAGTGGCTTTTGTAGATAGCTTCTTTTTAGGGATTTAAATATAAAAGTGGCCTTTCTGTTTTGATTGGGTTTTGAAAGCAAATAGGTACCTGCAGGATTAAAACCAATTTGTGAATATGAATTGTAACAATTAATATGACTAATAATCCCTGTCATATTGTCTTGATCATGATCAGTAGTTTAGTCTATAGCAGAAGCAGAAGCTTGGAGACTTTTATTGCACTTTCTGTAATGACACATCAAATCCCAATGAAATAAAAACATGCACATTTTAAAACATACTTCCTTTGTTCCTGTATATGAGGCAAGAAGGCACTAGTAACTGAGATCTGAAAGGTAGCTATAAGCAGAGTCTGAGCCTGACAAGGCCATTTCATTGTTCTTGTCTGAATGAAGTGTTAAAAAGGAAACAAACAATACATAAGGAAGAATGACTTAGAAGGTTTTACTTTCTTTCCTTCCCTGTTCTGAATCATCAGTCATAATAGTAGGTATGCTTTTAGTTAAATATGGTTTTTATGCTAATGTGATGCCTTTTTACTGCAGTTCTTCCGAAGAGGGAAAAGCCTGACACAAATACAGAGAGCACCTGAAAGTACTCTTATGCAGTACTTGTTATTTTGTAATACCCTTCCCTGTGCTAAACAAAGTACACAACATGCACTGCAATTCTGTAATAGAAGCCTGGAAAGGTTACATTTCATTGTTTACAGGAGGCTGATGAAGATCAAGCTGGGTGATGTGCAGTAAGTACTTTTTATAGTACTGCATAGTTAAAATTTAATCCATTATAAATAAAAGGTAATGAAAACATCAGTCGTAAGGAAAACCTGAGTCAAAGAAAACTGACACTTATTGCTATCCTCCTGTGGGTCCCTTATGTCAGCTTATGGCCACATCACTTTCTTAAGCCTGCTCTGGTCTTCTGCACACTTCACTGTCTCCTCCTGGTGCCAGACAGTCCTTTCTGCAGCATCTTTCTCAGGCGCTTCCTGTCTCTCATTGCCATAGAGACAGTGTGTGCCTGTTAGAGACACCGCAGAGATGTGCTCATTTGAGCCCAGGGATAGCTGGAGAAGACAGACCACGGGCAGACCTGTAGGTTTAAGGTGTTGTGGAGAGCATTTTGTGGCCAGGTCCTGATCTGCATAGCTGTTTCAGTACAAAAGGGCAACAGGCTCCAGGAATCCTTTACAGGTGAACTGAGCTAATGGGGTACAGACAGAAGGCTTAAACAATTCATTCCCGATGCCCTAGGTCATCTGAACTGTGGCCTAACATCACTTCTGTTAAAGAAAATGCATAACCCTAATTAATATTCTCAGTAATAAACAAAATGCTGCATAGAGTAGGAAGGCTGGGATTGTAGTACAAGAGGGAAGCAAGGACTCAAGGCAGCCTTGATTTTCATCTCTGGCTCAGTGATTATGTGTGGTCCTGACCATGTTGTCTCCTTTATTTTCTTCTCTTCAGAATAAGGGTATTATTTTCTTTCTCCCCTTTGTAGGGTAAGTGGGAACATATAGTCATCATGCAACCTAGTGTCCATGCACATACACACTGTCCAGTCACTTCCACATTTGCTCCAGGACAAGGCAGTTGCAGCCCCTGAGCAATTCTGCAAGCTTGAGCACCTTTGGTGCTTTGCCATGGGCATATCGTCTCCTGCATCCAGTGTGGAGAGGCAGGTTCAAGGCATGGTGCCTCAAAGCATGGCCCATCATCAGGTATCCTCAGTCCAGCTTGTAAGTAAGTAACATTGGCACTTCAGGTCTAAACTGCAGTTGAAGTAACAGGAATGTAGGTGTAAAATACTTGATGATGGTGTTTGCTAAGTATAAGCCTCTGCTTAGTCCCAAACTTGAAGCAGCACCACTGTTGTAATAGAAGTGTATAGGGTTACTCTTATGGTGGGCAGCAGCTATAAGGCAGAATGTTGTTTCTGCTGAACTGGTGCATGCCCTCTGCTGTGCTTGCATGTGGGAGAAGAAGTAGTGGGAAATAAATGGGGAGCAGAGTGAATCATCCCCTCCCCCTTTCCCCACCACTGGGGAAACTAGGGCAGCATGGTGCACCAGGGGCAGACCCAGAACATGTGGCATATCTGTGTGCAGGCACTTGGTGCAAAGACCCTTGTTCTGTGCTGGCCAAGTGTTGTCCCCGATGGTAAGACAAGGTTAACAAACGTGGACTGAGGCTAATAAAGCTTGACTCTCCGTGGGGCTAATTAGCTTCTCTACAGCAACACAGCAAAATGAGTGGCAGCTCTGCAGCTAAATCACTGGGCACAGTCCCATGCAGAGCTGCTCTGCTTTCCTTATCTGCTTGGGAGAATCTTCTCCTTGGGCAGCAGTGGTAAAGCCACAAGGACAAGGAATGCAGCTGCCAGTAAGAAGTCAAGATATGAAGTTGGTATCCGTCATTACTGCTGTTTCTGGACTGATAGCTAAAAATAGCAAAGGCCATCATTTACAGATACAGTTTGGTATTGATATCCTAACACTTTCAGTCCCAGTTAGCCCCATTTTCCTGCCCTTTCTTCTTTTCTCTGTCTCTTCATGAAACATGTCTTCGTCCACAGCAGCCCTTAAAAATGTGTAAGGATCTGTTAGCATGTGGGCTGCAATAAGCACTAGTGTTCCTGACTGTGAAGAGAAACCAGCTTGTAAGAAAACTTGGTGTTAGGTGTACAAAGATGCTGAAGAGAACCTGTGCCTATGAGGTGGATGAGCCAATGGGTGTCTGTGGAGGGAATAAGTTGCCCAAAAAAAGGAAGAGATGTGGGTTAGTTCCCCAGTTTTTATGCTCCTAGCCTTCTGTTGCGACTTGGCAACTGAACCTCATCATACAGCCCTCATTTAGAAAAGCTCCAGCTTTCCTTTATTGCTTTTGGGTTTGTGTCTATGTGCTTGTTTGCTTGTTTACTGAAGCCACAACTGTTGTCCTCACCTTGATGGGAAGGGATGAAGCATGTGCCTCACTTGTCCTCGGTGTGTGGGAATACTTTTGCATATCTGGTCCCTGGGTCAGGCCTGGGTTTCCTTTTGTTTGGAATCTCTCAGTGTTTAGGTTGCCAAACAACACCAACTCTGAAGTGAAAGTACCTAATGTCAAAAAGGTCTTATAAGAGCTTTACATTACTTTTATCAAAACTTGGATTAAGCTCATTATAATGGCCTTTGTATGCTGCAAGTACATTAACACACTTCTCTGACACAGAGCCTGCTTCCATTACTCTGGTTCCTGTGGCACACAGGAATTATTGCCTCCCAGAGAAGTGTTAAGTGAAATGTCGCCAGGGGATTATCAACTCCCTTTCCTGCATAGCTTTGCTAGACTGAGCTGGAGAAGAGGAGCTCCCACTGCCCTGCTAGGAAGCCTTGAGGAGGAACCCTGGTTTGTGCTTTGGTTTTAAGCTTCTTTTCAGTAAGGAAGGAAGAAACGTAGTTTTGTTCTGTTTTTCTGGTATGAAAGGCTGTTCCACAGCTCACTTCTAACACTTCTAGCTGCCTTTTTGGAAAACAAGGCATGGCCCAGGAAGATTAACCTTATGTGAGGCTTTCCCCATTTCTCCACATGCCTCAAACATGTCTCCAATGGGGTTTAACTGCCTGTACATTGCTTACACGAAGCAACAGTTTAGTTGCTTGCACCTTTCAAGTTCATTGTATTCCTCCTCTGCCATCCTCTGCTACCAGTATAAGTAAAGACCTTTTGATCCTGGTGTCTTTTTCTTTCCCTGGTCATTCTCATCTTCTCGAAGATTAATGTGCTGTACTGTGAACTCTGGTTATTATTCACTGTGATTATTGCCTAATTGTGATTTATGCAAACTGGTGTTACCTCAGATGAGGTGTATGTACCCTCTAGCTTGTGTACACACACAGTTGATGGCAAGGTGAAAATTGCTTGACATGTCGATATTTTATGATGTTAGATGTGTAATGCTGTAGTAGCAGGCATTTTCTACAGCAAATATAATGTCTGGGATAAAGATACATGCATTTAGGCAGTGATAGATTAAAAAATAATTGTGGTGCAATGCTGATGCCATTTTAAAAGGTTAAACATTGAAAACAGCATTTGAGGTTTTCAAGCTTCTGTCATAGCAGTCCTATCTTTGCCAAACTGAAGGGCTCTGCTCTTTAGTTTGCATTTTTCCTTGTGCTTCCAAACACACAAGGCACCTGATGTATAGGAGAAAAGGTGCAGCCCCTGCCTGGGGAGGGCTCTGGGCAGGGCACAGGGGCACAGCCATGGCCTGGGGCTGGTGAGAGGACTGCAAGCCACTGCACCACTCACTCCTGCCAAATATGTTCCTCTTCTTGCCCTGAGAAACTATTATCTAATCTTGGTGAGGGGAATAAAGATCATAAGCCGGCAAATAAATGTGAGGGAGGAGAGAAAGGGAGGTGGGGAAAATAAGGATAACACTATTTCTCACTGTAATATTAATGTATCTCGGGGTCCATTTAATTATTCTTTCTTCCTCCCTGTCTTTACCCTCCTACCCCCTCTCCAGACAACTTGCGTGGGAATTGAAGCGAGGTGAGGGAGATGCTTTGGGAGAGAACTGAATATAAAGAAGCATGTGGAGCAAATCACAAGAGCTTGGGAAGAGGCACAAGGTGTAGCGACATAACGGTCGGGTGTCCTAGGGTAGGTCTGCAGCTGAGGGTGACTTTCAAGTAGAGCGCATAAAATCCTCCATCTAGACCTTTCTAGAATTGTGACCAGGCATAATTTATTAAGGAAAAATTAAGGATATTTCAGTAGGAGGTGTTGACAAGGCAGTGATGATAGGGCCTGCAGAAAATGTCCATGTCACAGAGGGGGCAGGTAGGGATGTGTAGGACTCACATTGCTGAGGGTACAGCTGGGGAGTTTGAACTTGGCACTCTCAGGGTGGAGGAAATTGCCTGGTTGTGGAGTTGCAGAACCAACACACCTAGAAAACTTTGGCTCCTTGTAAGGCCTCCTGTGAGAGACTTTATATTCTGTGACTCAGCTCCCATAACTGCTAAACAGAACAACAGTGTATTTGTCAATGTCATGGGAGTTAGCGCATCAGTGCTGGAAAATTGCTGTGAGGTCTTTGGATGGACAGTACCATGAAAAGCACTTTAGCCAAAGCATCATCGTAAAAACACTTAGCCTGGTATCTTACCATTTATGTTTTAAAACAGATATTTTGAATACCATGTTCAGCAGAATGAGCTAGTGTTGCTGTTGATTTAAAAGTGATTTGTAGTGTCTTTTCTGGTTTTGTGATTTAAAAAATGCCTGATTTGTTTTGCTTGCTGGTTCCTATTTAAAAAAAAAAAAAAAAAAAGGAATAGTTTTTTATTTCCTTTTTTTGATTTCATGTTTGGGAGATGTCAGGTTAGGCCTGAATGAAAACTATGAAAACTGGAGGGGTTTTTTCTTAACATTAACTTTTATCCTGACAAGAAAAAGAAATAATGATCAGAATTTAAAAAAATTAATTCTGATAGGGAAACAAAGAAATGGGCATGTAAAACAGTTTCTGAATTACATTTTTTCTAGATTTTGTAGACTGTTGTAAATGTTACTATGGATATTCACCCCGGCTGGAGACAAATGTAGGTCTCACAAGTAGTGGGAGAAGACTGTTTTGTAGCAGAGGAGGTGAAGCTGCTCAGGAAAACTAGCCCAGCCAAAGGTGGGGCATGGACCTATAGCTCACAGCAGGGCAATGTACCATTACAGTGAAATCCAGCCAAACTGCTTCAAAACATAAGCATTTTGTGTCAAAATAAAATATCTACATTTGAGTGGGAATACTTTTAAAAGACTTTGTGCTTAGTGAAAGTATCATCAGATATCCTTCTCATATTTTATTATGTGGGAAATGATTTGATATAACACACTAAAAAATCTGAATTCTAATTTTACCTATATGTTGTTGCTGAAAGAACAGAAGGAAGAAGTGGTATGACACCTAGAGTACACCTATAATGATTTAATTTGCTGCAGAGTCATCCATCAGCAAAATGATAACTAACCAACACTTTTGTCAACAGAGCACTATTAAATTTATCATTTAAGTAGGTGGGTAACGAGAGAGTTAATGAACCAGAGACAAGCTGGTCATGATGGGCAAGAATTTAGGGATTCTGCATTGTCTTCTCCCTTGTTCATCCTTTCATACCTGTGCTGTTTTGATTTGGCACCAGTTTTACTCCTGTTTTACACTTGTCTTGCACTGCAGTAAGTAATTACGCAAAGATGAAGACAATTGCAAATCAGGCTTGACATATTTCATAGAGCAAATTGCAGGAACCATAGTTAGGACTCCTTAGGTACCTGCCCTGGTTTAGCAAATCACTTGCTATGTGACCTTGGACAATTAAATTTTCTATGTTTCTGTTTATCTAACTGTACTACCACCTGGGGTGTTATTAGGTGTAATTTATCAATCACTCAATATGCTCATATAAAATATCTTGAAATCTCTGCTGGAAGAGACCAGGTGAGTGCAGAGTAATATTTAGAAGGATAATACCTCTATTAAACTTGGTGTGTAGCCTCTTAGATTTACTAGGCTTTACCAACAGAATTTGATCCAAAATATTTAGCAAGTATAGATGGAGAAAACCAGGAGAGGTTTATCAAGGTCATGGATATTTTAAAAGATTAAAAATTTCAAGAAGTGGTTAATGGGTCTCTTTAGACATGATATGATACTGAGTCTTTCAAATAAGCTTAAATAAATGAATATTTGCATTAATATTTATTAGTCAGCAAGGGGTTCTCAGTGCTTTTAACTTGCAAGTCAACCATGAAAAAGCAGGTAGATTTTAAAAAAAGATCTGTAAATACAGCTAGTCAGAAAAGACAATTTCCAGGTGTTCTTCTTATCTTTCAAATGAAAGTTTCAGTCACCTCAGAGAGAAGCAGAATTTGCAAAGTATTTGTCTGAGCTCATGCATTTCTGTGACTGTGAACTTCAAGATTGCAAGTCCTCGCTTGAAGTAGGTAGAACAGCTTTTTTTTCCCAGAAATTCCTTCATGGACATAGGACATCACCTTCATAGAATCAAGTTTTCTAAATAGAATCAAATTTTCTAATGAATTTTTGGTCAGAAAAATCCTGTCTAGACTACTCTGTAACAAATGATAAGCTATAAACTCTGTCCAAAACAACAAACTCCAAACTCTCTTTGAACCTTCATCCACTGAAGGCTGTCTTTTACTCTCCTTACACCAGTTCAAACTGGGAGGGTTTTGCAATGGCTGCTTCAAGGTTTACACCAAAGGAAGTGATAGCAGTTGGAAAATGAAGCCAGACTCACAGGTGCCAAGGAATAGCACAGCAGAATCTAGAGATGTTATGAACCTATGGAACAAGGTGCAGGTGTTAATGGCAATTTATTTTTGTTTACTGGAAAAGGACTCAGAATTTTGGGGGAGGTACAGAGCACTTTGTAGACAGCTTGTTGGATAGATAATGAAGGAAAAATGGATATGCAGCCATCAGGGAGAGTAGCTGTAGAAGCTGAAAGAACTAATATTTCATAATGAAGAAAGTATGGAGAAGTATGTATTGTACATAAAATGACTCTAGCCATGATGTTGACTGCATATTTTTTCATTTTGGATTCAATCCTGCATGCTAAATTGCTGTGGTGACATCATTTCTTTCCTGATTAATGGGGCATTTCTCCCTTTTCTGAAGTCACACCACTGAAATAAAAAAACCACCAATGAACCCTCATTTTGTTTATTGCAAAATTCTATGTTCTAGAATTTGGAGAACTTGCTTCTCCATCCAGGCAGGATAGCCAGGAGCCCAGCTCAATGCCAGGCTCAGGCTGCTGACCTAGCTTTTCTTCAGTGAGCACTGCAGCCCTTTTGCCTCCTACTCCTATCCCAAGCTGCAAACTAAGAAGATTTTTTTCCTTTTGCTCTCTGTGAAGAAAGCAACCAATTGAAAGGGTGTGATGTCCATGCTGAAATACTTCTGAAGGGCTGGCATATTATGGGATAGAAAGGTCACAACAGTGCATAGATATAAGAAGATAATTAAACTGATGTGAGAGTGATTTTTGCAGTGTGCTCCTTCTTAAGCTGAAGGCACATCTTTATCTATACATCTATTCTGGAAACACCATAGTTTGTCTTTAGCAGGGGCTTAATTTTGTCTGATTTCCAGTGGAAGTTTTCAAGTCCAGCAGATGAATGCCTGATTCTCCACTGCTTTGCACTCTGGATAATCACTCAAGTTTGCAGAAAACACCCCTTTGTGCCGCTAAGTCTGAACCTGCCATTCACCTTTGTGGCAGAATTTCTGGCTGGACTATGGGCACCACCTTGTTTTTTATTCTGTAAGGCAAATGAGGCTCAGGCCAGGGGACAGGAGTCACAAGTTGCTGCTCTGTCCTCAGTGTGGCATATCTTTATGTTTCTCATCGTTTTCCTCTAAGCTATGTGGTAAGTGGTTCAGCTCTATGGAAACTTCTGTTCAAACATCACCGAGCCTGGTTTGGGGGGTTACAAATTAAAAGCTCTCATGTTTTCTTTGTGGTTGCAAGCTTATGAGGAACAGGCACCAATAAAGACTGTCCTTACCAGTTGGAAGCTTCTGAGTGTTGCTACCAGGCGTTCACATTCATCTTCTTAGAGTGCCTGATATCATCATACCTAGGTGGCTGACTATCATATCTTGAGTGATTAGCTTATCTTGGGTCGTTGAACACGGGCAATTTCTTTTATTATACAGGAGATAGTGGAGGCCTGAATTTCCATGGAACAAACACACTTTTACCCCATTAGCAGACTCAGATAACTTCGTCGGTGGAACAGTGGTGTCTGTGAGCACAACATCAGGCCTGGCAAGGCAGCCTGCTCTTGTGCCCTGTGCCAGGATCCCTCACGCACGGTTAGTAACACTAACACAGGAGAAGTTGCTCTCCTGCTGGCTCACTCTCCACTTTCTATTCAGGACTCAGCTCATCGTTATGACAGTTTTTTTATCAGCCCAGAAGTTCTAGGAAGCAAAACCCTTTGAAAACCAAAAAAATATTCATCAATAGTTTATACATCGGTTGCAGAGTGAATTATTTGTAAGCATCACTGCACTGCTCTGTGTGGAAGAGTTATAAGCCCCTGGCTTTGCTTACTAACTCCTGGCCAAGCCTTCCTTGGTCGTTTTCACTCTCTGACATTTCCTTTTTCCATTGCTTTATTCATAAGGAGGTGATTTTTATCACCCTCTGCTCAGTAATAATGTGGTTCCTATCCTTCCTGCAAGAAGAAATTTCTTATTCTTTTTATTACGTATAATCATTCTTTCCTTAATTTATGGCATGTCATGTATTATTCAGTGACATCTCTTGGCTCTGATTACAGGTTCTATATAATCTTACACACTTCAAAAATGATTGTTTAAATTACAATAAAATAATATCCAGCTCATTTATCTGCTGAATTTGTCTTTCATTTGCAGTTATTGGGGCCAATGTTTTATACAAAAGAACTTTATTGAGAAGCCTTGCAGAGAGGTGGAGCTAATGTGCCAGAATTCCTTGAGAAAGAGAAAGAAACAGCTCTGGGAAGCACTACCTGCCTTGGGGGAAAGATGTTGAGGTTTGGAGAGAAATGGCACAGTCTGTGAATCACTGGAGGCCTGAGCCAGGGTGCATTGAAGGCAGTGGAAGCAATGTCAAATGATTACAAATTGTCATCTCTGCAGGTTTTTAAGTACTTCCAAAACTGGAAGAATGAATTAAGCATTCTTGGTCTCCTTACCCCCTACAGAGACCCCTACAGGACATGAGAACACTGGGACTCTTGTGCACTCCTCTGATGGCCTGAGCCAGCACAAGCCAAGCAGGGTTTGGTTTGATTTGAGATGGGAAGGAGACTCATACAGGAGGTGAGGCCAATGGACCTGCTTTTAGGAAGTGGAGAACTTAGGAGAGGATTGAAAAGCTTCTCTTCCTTGACCCTGATGAAATTAATTTTCATGCTTTTTCTCAAGATCAATGAAATCATCTGTGCTGTGGTATTTTCCCATCTATCCAGACAGAAATTGCTTCTATTAATAGTTAAGTATTGTGGTAGTGTTAAGAAAACCCTGTTGGAAATTTAGCTTCAGTGATTTTAGCCGTGGACACACACACAGGGGACAGCATACCTGCTCCTTTTAACTCCTAGTTTCAGAAAAAACTTGCTGGTCCTTCTACTTACCCTTTTCCTATGTATTTGGAATATCTCTAGCCCTCTCCTGGATCCCAGCCACCTGCTTCCTGTTGGAGAGAGAGAATTTCCTGCTGTGCTGTTGAACAAACAATAAATTGCAGTGTAGTCATGCCTGGGCTAAACCCTGAAATAAAGCTACTAGCAGTGTCCAGGCTTTTCTCTTTCTTTGTGAAGACCCACTGACTCAAGGGAAGAGACCTGTGAGTGATTTTTCAGAATGATGTTAGGACTGAGTACAGTTTATGGGAATTACTGGTCTAAGCTGGCTACCCCTTCAGTTCCCTGGCCCGTATGAAATAATTCAGGATGTCCTTATGAACTCATCCTATTTCCCAGAAACAACTATATTTTTCTTCCTCCTTCAGTCTACCTCCACTTCAGAAGAGGCTGCTGAATTCTCCTCTAGCTGGAGCAGCTCCTCTGGCCACTTCTATGTTTGCCAGCAGCAAATTTCATAGGGAATTCACTCCTTCACACCTCAGCCCTCCTCCCAACCAGCTCCATGTTCAGAGGCCTTGAAGTAAACACAAAACCTGCCCAGGAATTTATGTTGTCCAATTTCATCTTCTCAAGCTAGTACCATGTCTAGGTCCTGACCCACTGGGCAGGCCGAATTGATATCCATATTTTGTAATTTGGGCCCTTTCTAACCCATATTTTAAAAGCAGAATGACACATACCAAGAAGTGGGCATGTCTTTTCCAGGGGCTGCTGTGTGATTTCTGGCCAGATACCCAGATTTCAACTTCAGCTTTCTCATTTTTGAGGGAAAGGGAAGGTGCTGGGTGTCTGTGCCTAGTCTGAGCCCCTTAGCTTACCCTTTTTTGCACTCGCTTGGATTAGATGTGGGTTCAGCTGCAGTGGGCAACCCCTCCCCAGCCTTCATTCCCAGGATGGCACAGAGACCACTTCTAACATGAAATCAATTCCTATTAGCAAAACTGCCTGCTGGAAGCTTTCATTTGCACTCCCAGTGCCAGGGAAAATAACATGCTTCTTACTCTCCTCACACAGACACTTCCTACAGGCTCTTTCATCAAATAAAAGCAAGGGAGGGTTTTTTGCTGTTGCTTTTTGTTGAAGATTCCTGACTGAAAACCCACAGTACCCACTCTTCTCTCTGGTTAGGATCCAGCACTGCAGAAACTCATTTTCACTATACTCCAGCTGAAAACTTTAAAGACTGCGGACATGAGTTGGAGCAGTCTCTGGGTGCTGATTCTTGTCAGGTTTATAGATGTATTCCTAAGCAAGTCGTTTCTGCTCTCTGCAGGATGTTGCTTCTCTCTTTAAGGGCTAGGTTATGTAAAAATAATGGCAGAAACCTTCCTTAACCTGGCAAAACCCAGGAATAACAATTGTTCAATGAAACGCTGCCTTTTCAATCAATCCTCCTCCCTAATTAGTGTTGCATGGTGGAGCTAATCTTTCAATAATAATGAAAAAAAAAAAAGAAAGGGCAATTTGGTTGATGATGGATGGGAGAAAACCTGAATACATTATTAAAAGTACCAATCAGTTGCATCTAGAGGGGGTTTAATAAACGTATTTGACAAGAATCAAGGGACAGATTTTTCAATGTGAATATAGGCTTTATGTCTAAAGCAGTCAGGTGTGACTTGAGGGGAGATGTTGCTTCCACCAGCTTTGCTTCACGCACTAGGAAAAGTTACTGTGGACCTCAGCAGGTCCTATTGGAAAAAATGCATTTAGCTGGGGGAATCCAAGTGTGTGGAAGAGCAGAGTGGGCCAAGTCAGCCATGAGATGTGGCTTTACGACACTAGGAATAAACACAAATCCGAGTTGATGCACCTCAGTACAAGGACAGATTGTGACTTTTAATTGCACTTTGGTCAGACACTCTTCTTTTTGAAATTGTATGCCTAAAATATTATACTATCCTGCTGTAGGAAGTATTTCCTGGGTTAAAATTCTCTTATTTGACTGTAATATTAACTCAAGCAAATGGCATGCAGGGATATGTTTTTTTGCTGCTGACCTGCATTTGAGGAAACAGAGCTAATAAAGCTCATGCACTTATGTCCCATAAGCCTTGGTATGGAAATAGACATTAACCCAGAGAAATAAATTCCTTTTATCTAGGAGAAAAAAGCAAGAAAAATCAGAAAGGCTTTTTTAAGATGGTCACATTGCTTCACTGCTATGATGTCTTAGAAAACACAACATTATTAGGAAGACCCAGCAGAGGTATGAGCTCTCTAGTAGCTCTTCTTATCATAACCTCCCTTATTAGGAGGCATTCTAAGTTCCCCGAAACCCCCCTAAAAAGCCTGTGAAGTCTCTTACCTGACTTTCTTTGCTGGGATGGCCTGGCCAAGTAGTGGTAGCAGCTGGGATGCTGGAGTGAGGATCAAAAGGAAATGGATCTCAACCATGCTACTGGAAAGAGGATTGCATTAAAGACAGAAACTTTCCTATGCCCTTTCTCAGACATAAAGGGCTGGTGGATGTTGGTTGCATGCTCTTATTTTTCACTGCTGTCTGAGTTTGGAGGTATTGATTCCATTCAGCTTTACCTATTTTAGCAGAAGTTTAAATGCCCTTATATGCTGATATGTAATCTCACATCACTACTGTGATTCCTCTCAGTGTGAGCCAGGGCAGAAGCTAACTGATTGCAACCAGGCTTTAAAAAGAAATGTAATTAGATGTAAGTCACCATTTCAGAGCAGTTGTGCTGACAGCTAGGGGAGTCATTCTGCTCCTAGTTATTAAGCATGTGCTCCAGATTTTTGATATAATTTAAGTTGAAGAGAGTATTACATGACAGGCATCCCTTTAAACTTTTACAACTTCTTGGATCTCCTTCCGATGTTAATTGTAATCCCAAGAGATGAGCCTACCCATTTAACACAAAGTCAGTAAATTGTTCTGCCTCTGGTGAAACAGTTGCTGGGTGTGGGCAGTCATCCTGCTGCTCCTCTCCATGTATGTGGCTAAGGCTGGGCAAGGGACTCAGTCCTGCAGTGACTGGCATGAGCTCACGGGTCACAGGGAAAACAGAACCATCTTGTAAACTGCTTGGTCTTCCCTCTGCTCTGCCCTGCTGTTCCTGGCTCTTCTCCTCCTCTACTTCTTGTGGAAGAAACTTTTGAGCTTCCTCATCCCTTGGGGCTATGGCGCCCATCACCCTAACAGGCATTACAGATTATACTTATGAACTGTAAAACAAAAAGGCATCTCTTAGCTATGCAACTTGCTGCTGCAACACCAAGAGTACTGAAGTCCTTGGACTTGGTGTTTTCAAAGGGCTGGACAAGCCTTAAAGATTCAGAAAGTTTATGTAAACAGCTAATTTTCAGCAAAGTGTACTCTATAGTGTTCATGGGACCAAAACAAGCTAGGTTAGAGGAAGATGACAACATGTGGGTTTCACTGGGTGAATTTGGAGTTGGAGTTTCTGTTTCTTTTGAAGACATAAGATGGGTGTTAGTTACCTGACTGGGGGAGACTGGGGGAGTGTCGCATGTAGCCATGGCCCATGGTGAACCACCAGAGGTTGAGAGATGCTGGTGGCATCAGAGCAAGTATGGGTGAGCACCCACTCCTCTATTGGCAGAGCAGCCTCCTGTGAGCAGCTCTGTGACTATTTCCCCAGTGAGGCAGCTGTCCCATATTCGTATAGTCAGAAATGGTAATCATACTTCTAGCTGAGAGAAGCTTAATAAGGACCTTGAAGCAGGCAAGAGAACTGCATTATGAAAAGAAGCCTTGGTGTTTTCCCTCAGCAAAATACTCAGCTAGTTAATGCTGGTGTAGCTGCATCTGAGCTATGTCGCCCACCTCAATATTGTGTTATTAATTCTATAACAGTTGTGTTGCTATTCTGTACCATGGATGAGGATTTTAACTATTTCATTAGCTCAGTGGGAATGGTACACAGAAACAGCTTAATACTGTAGGATTATAATGAGTCACAACACTCAAAGGAGCAAATTCCAGGATACTAGAACAAATTTGGACACTGCCAGCCTGCTCACAGCACAGGCTTGGGCTAAGATCACTCTGACTAAAATATGCAGCTAAGGCACAGCTGAACGTGACTCATAGGAAATAGTATGCTGACCTGAATACACATGCTGAGTACTTGCTGTGGGTAGGCAGCTTAAATGCTTTGTAAAACCATTTCTTTTAGACCTATTTTTTCCACCTCCTGATCAGTGGTGAAAACTGAGGTTTAATAATCTGATCTTCCCCTTTGACCTGCAAAAGCAATAAATATGCTGTGTATTCCCCCTTGCACCAACACCATGGATTCCTCTGTTACAGTTTTATGTAGAAAAGATTCTGACAAAGCTGGTGCTGGTGGGAAGGATTTGCGGCTGGGAGATGTTGGAGGTGGTGTGAGGTGAGGGAGTGGGTTTGGGTGAAGTGAGGGGCTGTCAGGCTGGATCTGCAGGGATTGCTGCAGCTGGGGGGAGGCACAGGCAGGTCCCTGCGCAGACACACATGCTGCACTGGCTGAATGTTGTTTTGGGGTTTTGTTTTTTTTGGTGTATTGTCTAAGGTAGATACAGACTGCTCAATGAAGGCACTTACTAGTGCAAAAATAGGATTATAATGCCTGTTAGTTTACAATGTAGAAAAATTCACAATTCCTAATCCCTACCTTGAGTTAGAAAAAAGGCATACAGTGATGAAACTTCTTTTATTCATCCACTCGGGTTTTAAGCAGCATGAACATTAGGCAGCCAACATGTTTACAGCCTCACATAGCAATTCCCACTGACTGCATTTGGGCACGCATTCCACTACAGGCAAAACTTGCCTCTGTAAGGGGAATTCAGGGAGAAAGAGGAGCTTATGTTTTCTTGACATTAATGAGAAGGATCTGGCATTAACTGTAAGTAATTGACAACATTAGGGCAATGATAAAAGGCTAGTCTTGTTGCCAGAAAGACAGATTAGAGGGAGAGACATTTTTTGAGTCCAAGAATTATTCCAGAGGCAAGGAAGTGCATTCTCTCTAAATCCATAGGGATACATAATGGATCTACTTAAATTTTTATATTACTGCACAAAAACTCTCAGTGTTTGAAACACTGAACTCATACTTTTCCCATTGTGGAAATATATAAATCAGGATTGCACTGGACTATTGATAGCCATGGTCTGCAGCTGAGCTCTTGCTAGAGAAAGTGAGTCCATGAACATGTTACCATGACATGGTTAAGTCACTGTGAGCCAGTTGAAATGTGCTACCTGGGAGAGAAGATTGCACCAATGGATGAAACATTTTAGTTTTTTTCAGCATTTTTTTTCCTTTTTCTTCTGTGTGCTTTTGTGCTAAATACTTACAAAGGATAACAGTACTGTATGAAATACAATTCACTGGTGTTCACTCACACCAGTGGCATTTCTGCTGTGTTTGGGCATTTGATTATATTTCATTGACTGAACAATCCCAAATGTATGTAGGACTGAAGATAATTGGGTGCCTTAAGACAAGGGCAAGACTAGGCAGCTGGGACTTCATCAGTGTTTATGGAGTGTGTGTATAGCAACAGGTCTACTGGAATTACTTGAATGGATACTTTAATTTAGAATATATTTATGCATATGGAAGTGGTGCTGCTCATCTAAAGACATCATGTTCATAACTGTTTTCTTCCTTTCAAATAGGAGTGAGGCACTTATACAGCTTTAGAATATAATATGCTTTACAGATAGCTCAAATTTGAACTTTTGAGTCATCAGAAGTATGTGACTGATTTTAGAACAAAGACACTAAACAAACCACAGCGAGTCACCAGAATGAGATGGTATTTAGCTCAGCATTCCAGAGGAAGGTGAGGATAAAGCAGCTAAGCTACTAGCTGTGGTGTAGATCCTCTCCTGCAGTACTCCTTGGTTTCTGCCATTTGTTAGGAATTAAATAGGGTGCTGATTTTTAAGGTGACAAGGGAAAATCTGATGACAGACATCTGTACTGAGCAGATCTGTTGAAACAGTAAAGAATAGAATCTGTGGAAATAAGAATGAATATCATGTACAGAGCAAGGCACACATCTTTTGTAGTGGAAAGGTGTGCCTCCTATTGGTCTTCTTTGCATGCTGCTGCAGGAGACCTGGCTGATACCATCCACATGATTTTCCAAGTCTTTTAACATGGAATAGAATAGAATAGAATAGAATAGAATAGAATAGAATAGAATAGAAAAGAAAAGTAGTTGGAAAGGACCTACATCTAATCCAAATGCCTGACCACTTCAGGGCTAACCAAAAGTTAAAGCATGTTGTTAAGGTCATTGTCCAAATGCCTCTTAAATGTTGACAGCATGGGGCATCGACCACCTCTCCAGGAAGCCTGTGTCAGTGTTTGATTACACTCTCAGTAAAGAAATACTTCCTAAACCTCCCCTGACTATGCAGCTTTGAACCTTCCCCACACACCCTATCACTGGATACCAGGGAGAAGAGCTCAGCACCTTCCTTTGCTGAGTTCCCCCAAGATCCCTTTATGAAACTAGGCATCCAAGGATAACAGGTAAGGCCCTTGCAAAAGTAAAGAGTTGTTTAAAAGACAGGTAACAGAAGGTTAAAACAGTAAGTTCTCCTACAGGAGAGAGGTCCAGAATGCTTTGTGCCAAGACCTGTGGAATTCAAAATGTGAATTTATGAATTCATTTATGTATAATGTTCTGTAAAAGTGGGTGAATACAGACGATTAACAAATTTGTACTGATGATGCTAAACTCTTCAGGGTAGTAAAGATGAGAGCTGATTGTGCAGAACTGCAGAAAGATACTGTATGGCTGAGGGGCTGGGCAGAAAAACAGGCAAAAAGGATATTTAATATAAAATGGTGCATACTGGAAATCAACAATCCTGACTTCATACATAAGAATGATGGACTAAGCTGGCCATTAGCACTCACCAATCTATGGAGGTTGCTGACTGCATGGAAATCACCTTGGGCTCAGAAAATCCCTGAGCTGCAAATTGGTGGAGGCTAGAGGAATATTCAGGGTAAACAGTTTATATGCCTCCCTGGTACACTCTGCTTTTGATGTCTTGTTCTGGTTACTGTTGAAGGTAGAATCCTAGCATCACTGGGCCATCAGTCAGACACAGGACTGCTGTTATTCTTACTTTCTTATACTTTCAAAATTATCCCCTGTTTGCTGTCTGAGCCACTGAGACATGCTTCTCAATTTGGACAGAATTTAGAGGCAACAGAAAAAAATATATTCAAATATATTGACTAAATGCAAAACATTTAATGGCTTTTCTTTGTGTGTGTTTAGAGAAAAAGAGAAATTACATATATTGAAACTTAGAAAAGTACGACTGTTCTGAACAAGTTAATGCATCCTTAGGTCAAGATACATGAACCTGAGTTATAGGTTTGTTATATTCTAGCCGTAGGAAAAAAAAAAGATGTATTTATAATTGCTTTCTTGAACCATCCAGCATAATGCTTGCTTATATTTTTCTCTTTTTAGAGTATAGTCATGTATGAACATATATTTAGTCTTACTGGTTTTGGAGAAGATGTATTTTCAGGGAAAATACCATGCTGATGCTGTATCTCAGCACCAATAAAAGGAAATGGGTTTTGTCTGCTATTATTTCTCATTTTGGTGACAGCCAACACAGTTAAAATAGAAAAAAAGAATTTTTAAAACCTGCATACTTCTTAACACCCAGGAATTTCTGTATATGCGAAGAAGTACATCCATATGCAAATGTCACCAGAAAGTGCCTTGACAATATCTGCCAAAAATGTATATGCCTTTAAATCCTTGTATAGAGAATCATACAATCATATGATTATGTAGGCTGCGAGGGACTTTTGGAGATTATCTGGCCTCACCCTCTCTGCTGGAAAAGGGTGAAATAAAAAATTAAGACTAGGTTGTTCATGGCCTTGTCCAGATGAGTTTTGAATATCTCCAAGGCTGGAGATCCCATAAGCATTCTGGGCATTGGTTCCGGTGTCTGACCACTCTCATGGAGAATTGTTCTCTATAAGACTAATTTCTTTAACCTGTGCCCACTGCCTCTTGTTCTTTTCCTGTTAACCCCTGAGAAAAGCCTGGTTCTCTCTGCTCTGTAACTGTCAGCTGTGGACAATGAGTACATCCCCTCTGAGCCCCAGCTCCCCCAACCTCCCCTCAAATGTCTTGTGGTGTGACCATCATGGTTGAGTATGTCAGGCTGTTTCTTCCACCCCTTCCCACCACCCCACCTACCTACAAACCCACTGGACACAAAAACCTCAGGATAAGTTGAAATAGGAGTTCCACATCAAATTTACTGAGTACCAACCTACAGTAGCAAGCCCTGAAATGTTTGACCGGTCTGCCTTGATGTGCAATTTTTAGCACTTATGTACTTTTTGAGAGATGGTCACAGACCATATTTGTGAATAGAATTTAAACATAATAACATGTGAACATTAGAGAAAGATTATCTGTTGACCTAAAGGTAATAGTCAAAATGTATGCATGGATGTGCCGTATTTTCAGGGCAGTTTGGTGTCCATGGGGCCAACTTTTCAGAATGGACTGTGGTATTTTAGGGTTGCAATAAGGAGCTGGCTTCCAAGCCCCTTTGAAAAATGAGATCTCTTTCACACCCTGTGTTTTAACCTCAAAATCAAGAAACAAATGAGGGCTTTATTTGAATATTTATTTCTCAATTCCCTTTTATTGCTGTTTGCTTGAGTGATAAATTTGTCTGAAAAATCATCCATGGGTTTACTGAGGTGCTTAAACATATAGCTAATGTGGAAGGTATCCTACTGAATCCATCTACTTAAATCTGCTTAAAGTCAGGAATGTGTGCTGTGGGAAGAACTGGTCTTCATTCTTATAATTTAATGAGAATAGGGATGTGTGAAGAAAAGACAGCTCTTTGCTTTTGGGCTTTTTGTCCTTTGATGTAGCTATTTCCTCAGTCTTAGCAGGAAATTCTCTTCCAGAAGTAAACTGTAGCATGTTTTTGCACATACATTCAAGCAAGGTTTCTTGTTTTAAATGTCATTTAATTTGTCATCTTTATTGCAGAATGGGGAAATGGTGCTGAGTGCAACCATCACCTTCAGTGCTTGGCCTTGGCAGGTTTTCCAGCAAGAATGAATTCTACAGCTTGTCTACCCTCCAGCCTTTAGTTATCTGGAACTGCTTTTACCATTATAGCTGCTCAGCTGCAATTAAGAGGGCATCTGAGTATTTGGGAATTCCTTGGACCATTAGTTTGAGCAACTCTAATTATGCTAGGAAAGTTTGGGGTTTTTTAGTCTGTCCTTTTAATTACCTAGAAGCATTTTATCTGTGAGAAAATTACCTGTTTTGTTGGGAAATTTGTTCTTTTGTAAACCCAGTATTTCAGTGACACAACTGTAGCTTTTACCTGGAGCTGGGGAAAACCCATCGGTTTTGTGTCAGTGGACCATTTATGAGAATTTCAGCCATTTCATGTAACTCAGTGTTTTTCTATTGCTGGGTAGTTTTATTTTTCATTTTTCATTACCACAAAATACCCATATTTGCATCAAAATATAGGCAGACAGACACACACCCACAATGCTAAGGATTTCTGTGGCCCAGCTCTGTGTACCTGTGGCCCAGCTCTGTGTACCTGAAGCTTCTTACTTTTGCTCATACACATCATGCCCAAAACCAAGTTGCTGTCCACAGACTCTGCCTCTCCTCACCAATCC
>NW_008689866.1:62664-81981 GCF_000695815.1 Acanthisitta chloris | reverse complement strand
GATATACCATCTTGCTTTTGATTTTTACTACATGGCTTTTTGTATTCTTCCAAGCTGTTCCTGTCCAAAGGCAAGACTTTTGTTTCTGATGACTGTAAGGAGTGTCTAAGCCTCCAAAAGACTACTTGGAGAAGACTTCCCATTGACATCAAATAGCTTTAGATCCAGGGAGACTCATTCTCAAGTACTGAAAACTATTCTTTTTTCAAACTGTACATTGTAATATTGATGTTTGCAATTTATCTACTTCCAAACCATTTTTCTTCAGTTGAATTTAGAATTGCTAGTTTCTTAAGCTATAATAGATGTTATAAAAATATATGTATAAAAAATTGATGCTCTAGAATCACTTGTGGGAACCTTTTATCTTAATACATTTAGTAGCAGTAAATATTGTCAATAAAATTACTAGTAGATAATCCAACTGAGACTGTTTAGCATGAATTTCTCTTGAATACTATTTATTGTAAGTTCTGAGTCTTAAAATCACAGGTTTCTATTACAAGTCATTAGCCTTTGTAGAATGGTTTTTCCTAACAGTAAAATTTCCTGCAAGTTCTGAGTCATTTGTCACTGTTTCAGTGATAATGAAGTTTTCACAAGCAGTTCATTCTGTGCTTTTTCAATGTACAGCTGTCAGCCAGATATCATCTGGACAAAGTGTTAAATAAGCAGTGTTACCAAAAAGAAGACAGAAAACTCTGACAGCATATGCAAGCAGCTTATCGTTCTGGTTGCAGCAGAAAAATCTGCATCCACAGCCACTGCCCAGTCACTGTGGTTTTCTACACACCAGTAGAAAACACTGGGACTTGGAAAAGGAAGGTGAAACATGCTTCTCACTGGACCCAGGGCAGTTTTTCCGAAGTCCTGTTCTTGCTTTGTCCTCCACGTCCTCTAACCTCTGTGGCAGTGCACAAGTGGAGATTAGTCTTCCTAGCTTGAAACTGGACTGCAGTGATTTAAGAGGGATGTTTGTGTGTTGTTCTCAGGTGACTGCAGAGTCTACAGATTTTCTGATGAACAGAACGATCACACAAAAGGCAAGTTCTGCTCTGCCAACTCTAGAATGAATGTCTGAAATAGTTCTGTAATTTACTGGGTGCCATGTGTCTGGACAGTCAGCTATGACTGACCACACTGGCTCAGCAGCAGCAAGAACAATGAATGGGGAATACAAGAGGATCTCCACTTTTACTACAGGGATAGCCCTAGCACTAAGTAGTGATAGAGAATGTGAAAGTTAGGCAGCAGTTTATCAGTAAATTTACCCCTACAACACTGGCATGTGTGTCAGGGAAACTCATGTCATGGACATATCACAGATGGAAAAGTCGAGAGCTGGCGCTCCTTTCTACCTGATGGGCAAGTCAGAAGGCAGACAGAAATGGCATATTACATCTTGGTGACAGGTTGGTTGGACTTGTTCCCCAAAGGAGAAAGCCTGTATTGCTTAGTTTTTGAAGTGTGAAGAAAAAGTCCTGAGTCGTGGTTGTGTTGAGCAAAGAGAGCTTCAAATGTGCCTTCTTTCCTAGGTCAGGGAGCACATGTCTACCTGGTCATCAGTGACACAGTGTTCATAACCAGAGGATGATCTGGATATAACCATTGTCCAAGTAGAGGCATCTCATGGGCTGCATCAGTATGTGACCACCTTACATCCTGGACATTAGAATCACCCCTAACCTGTGTGGTGTGTGCTGCTGCTCAGTTATTTTAACCTCTGCTCAAAGAATTGAGTGTCAAACTTCAAATAAAGCCAGGTCTTTGCTTGGAAAACAATTATTAATTTTTTAATTTCAGATGAATTTTACTGCTAACTCTAAACCATTGCAAAGATAGATGTATAATCTAAAACAGGCATTTGGAGAGCCATTTCATGTATTTCCATCACCTATTTCTCTGGAGTGCACCCATCTATCTCAGTTGACTACACAGGGACAAAACCTGCTGAGTATAGACTAGACTCTTAGACAGCTTTATGTGATGAATCTTATCCTTAGTGTACTGTCTCTCAGTTGGAGGAAGATAGTGATACAGCAGACAGGGGCTGGAAAACGTAATATCTACCAAACTCATCCACAAACTAATGCGTAAAAATAATTATCCCTATGATCTTTTTGTTTTTGAGGAAGACTCAGTCGTAGAGCTGACTCTCCCCAGTTGCTGAATGCTTTCAACAGCAGTTGGGGTTTCTATGGAGGGACAGGGAGTACATAGCCCTCCCCAGGATTAGGCCTTTGGTGATCTCATGCTGCTTCTGACGGCTCAAAGCATCTCTTGTAATGAATGGCCAGAAGAGTCTGGAATTGATGTATGAGCAGGCAGAGCATATAACCACACTTGCAAGAGCAAGGGCTGCTGTTATGGCTGTAAACTAGCAGATTGAATGTGAATCCCAACCATGTGAGACTTGGCTCACTAAAGGTGTAATTATTTATTCTGTAAAAGTGACAGCTTTGGATATGTAAAGAACTGCACATTTAGTTATAGACAGATCATACAAACTACAATGATGAATTTATGCTGTGAATATAGCCCGTGTGTCTGAGTGCCACTGAAATGGACTAGATATTCATTTGTACATCTTGTCTTGTCCCTACTAGATGACACATATGTTCTTAAAATCAGGCAGAGTGAAGCAGTAACACACCTTTATGCAACTAAATAACATGACCTCTAAATCTATCTACAGTTTGTGCAACAATGCCAAAATCCTATTCAGTTAACTGCAGCTCATCAAAGAATGGGAATTATTTTTTGCGGTGAAAATAGCCCCCTTTTTTTGCATGTGAACAGGTGAACCTTGTGTTTTTCTGCAAACTTTTTCAATTTCTGTTCACAAATGAAACTTCTTCTGTCCTTTTATAACTATAAAGCTCATAACTTAATTCATTTGAAGAAATGAGGAGAAGGAAACTTGCAGAAAGAGGAGAAATTGGCTTACTTTATTCCTTGCATTGTAGTTTGCCCTCTCTCTTTTGGACTTTAAAAGATATAGAAGTGGTCTGTCAATAGGAATGAGTTCTTTTCTTCTGTTGTATTTAGGGCAATTTTTTAAAAGGCTCTCTCTTTTTCTCTCTCTTTCTTTCTCTTCTAGCTGTAACTTAATTTTGCCTATCTTAACCAACTTAATGACACAAGTATTAATCTACAATCAGTCTTGTTCTGAGTCTGCATTTCTTTTCCTGCATAGGTAAGGTAAATCCAACCCAAAATATCACAGTTTGAATCATGATTATAGAAGAGAAACTGGATGGGGAAGAGGGCAGCAAATTTCAAGAGGCACAAAGGCTCTGCAGAAAGCAAGGAAGCAGTCCCTTTTCCAAGTGTGGTAGACATGACACGAAGTAATGAGTTTAGCTGGTAGGAAGACAGTAGGAAAACATTTCTAAACATAGATGAAGTGAAAGACTGGGATAGATTGCCTAAGGATAATATTATTTGAGATCTGTAAGAAGAAATTAGATGGGCACCTGCTAATGATAAGATAGGTGTGGTTAACTGGACGTCAGGGGCTGAGGTCCCTTCCAGCTCAGTTCTGTGAGTTCTATCATATAGAGCTTCTTCCTTGCCATAAAATCATTACTAGGTGGATAGGGCCAAATGAGCGAAACCTATTGATTGGCATTTCCTTTGTGGTACAGTGGCCTGTTTGGGAACAGACAATAGAAACTAGGACGATGGAGACATGGCATTGCAGCTCAGTGTGTGCTGTCAGAGCTCCAACTGTGACTGTGGTTTCCCTTCCCTTCTACAGCACCTTCTCAGCTCTGTGCCCAAGGGTTAGGGGCTGAGGAATTACATGTTACTGTACAAGTAAGTCCCCATTTATCAAGCAGAGCATTTACTATCAGTGAACAGATTGCAAAAATGTTTATTTTGTCTGAGCTGGGCTGCTTATGAATTTTCTGCAGCTTAGACCTTATACTGCTCAATCAGCACATCTGATAGAGGAAATCTGCACAATTAAGATGATAAATTTTCCATGCCACCTGTCTCAAAGTATATAAAGTATACCTGTTCTGCCATGAGTGATTACTACAGATGATGAATCAGCAAGGATGGGCCCATGTTTAACACTTTGGTTTGTGATTTTCGTTATAATCTCTGACATGACTGATTATGCTATGGCCTAGAGCAATTTATTGAATTAATGAATTACTTACTAATACATGAGTGTGATTAATTGAGATGCCTGTTTGGATCCTACTCTGCGTAATGAAGCTTGAGCACTGACAGGTGCAGCCTGTGGGCCTGTTTCTGTCTTCCAGGAAATGGCAAGGAATCACAGAGATAATCCACACCAGCAAAGGCTGCAGGACTGTACTGAGAATACTCCCACAGAGAAGGTAACAGGCACCTCTTAATTCAATGACCTGAAAGATTTGCAGCCATGCAGTTGTCAGGAGTGAAAATGCTGTCCCTTCCTATCACATTCTCTGCCTTTTTCTCCTTCAGCTCTTACTCTTTTATGTATTTACTGTGATTTATTGCCACCACCTGCAATGACAAGCCAAAAGTGGCAGGACTAACCTGCTTCTGGAAACTGGTGTGAAATTAGGAGCCACTTTCCTGAACGTCAGGTGCAGAAAAGAGTGACCTTGTGGTGCCTGGTTGTGTTATAAATGCTCCACTGGGGTTTGTTCTTGAACGTGGGTACTTTCAAGATTGATACATTAGAGTTTTGGGTATAAACAGCACTGGACATCTGTTGGATGATGACTCCTTCTGAGATAGGTTTAAGCAGTGACTGGCAGAATCTGAGCACCCAGATATCAAACCCTCTCCTCACCTCTGCCAGCCTGTAGGGGAGGAAAGGAGGTCACAGTTTTGTCAGTTGTGGTGTTTATGTCCTTGACATTGCTCACTCTGAGTGTGCAGCAGAAGACCAGGTGGCTGGATGGACAGAGGGGATGGTGAGGTGGTATATCCCAAGATGGTCCCCACTGCATTCCTCCTTCCCAGACTGACCTGTTGAGCCCAGGCTTTGCCATTGTGTAGGTGGCATGTGGCAGTGAATAAGAAGGCTTTGCCCAGCTAAATTTGTTCCCTGTGTTGTTCAGATGAACCATGAAGAAGATAATGCAGGAAGGACTACCATACTGGCCTGTATGGTAATGCTTGATAGCTTCCCTCTCTAAGGGTAATTTAGGTCTGTCTTGGTTGATGTGAATGGTTTAAAGCTATTAGAGAGAGGAATCAGGTGTCTGCATGCTTTGCTTGTGTGGCTTCTGGAAACTGAAGAGTGAGAAAGGGGGACAAAAGACTCCCTGACCTAATTTTTTGTGCCAGGATGGAGGATGCATATATGGATCACTGTGTTTTGCTGAGGAGCCAAGTTCTGATAATGACTAGAAGGCCACAGAGCTTACTGCTCCACAAAGCAATATATCTTTTCTGCAAAATGGACCATTAGCACTTGTGGGACAGTAAAATGACTCTTTTTGAGTCACTCATTATAATAGCTTCTCTTCAGTTCTACTTTCCAGAGTTAGCAAGCTGACTTTAGCAGAGCTAACTGCTATTGAAGGTAAGGTGCCAGAAGGGCTACTGAAGAGGCAATGCAGAGTGAGGCTTGTGTTAAAGCAGCAAGGCATGTTTGGGGTGTAAGAGTTGTCTCAGTGGGCAAGTGAGTTTTGATTTTAGCTGAGAAAGCCACTCCTCTGCTGAACATCTTTTCTTTGGATGCTTCTGGTGATAAATTTCCACAGCAGAGCCATTTTTATCCTTCCTGGGGCTCTGGTCTTGATCCTCCAGTTGTAGTTTCTGTGTACAGTAGTGGTCGTCTTGCTGTGCCAGCAACACAGACCCACAAAGAATCATTCCTGAACAGTGGGTCTAACACATTACAGCTTATATAAAGCAGCTGTGAAGGCCCTTTCAGTACAGGATCCCAGAGCTGAGCATAATTCCCAGTGGATTATACCAGGAGTTTCTGCTCAGTACCCACTTCTCCTATGTTGGCTGAATCTGAAGCCACAGCTCTGTAGGACTGAATGGCCCCCCAGTTCACCTGGCCTTTGAGGGAGAAACACAGTGAAATAGGATTGGAAACATCAGGAACAACATGTGGAGTAGCTCGGTGAGGAGCCCTTCAAATAGCCCCCGAGGGCAGCTGGGATTCACTGAGGATAACTAAGTCTGAGATGTCTGTGTGACTCATGGGGGCTGTTTGGGTTCCTGTCTGAAAATCAGGACCAAAAAAATTCAGACTCCGCAGCTGTTAATGAAGTGATCGCTTGAGAGCAACTTTGCATGTAAGGGTTGCTTATTTTGTGTGTATAATTTGTAAGGCCATCATTAGCTTTTTCCTTGACCCCTATTCCCAGGATGGTGGAAAACAATTTCATTTGCAAATAGTAGATTTCAAGGTCTATGATTTGAAAAATCTTCTTGAAATGGTAATGCAAATACTGTGCACTGTCTCTGTGGTCCAGGGCTTGTACAGTAGCTTTCTTATTACATTAGCACCATTGAGTATTCTCCTCTCATACTCATTCCCTTCAACAGAGATATTGACAGAACGTTCCCTTTGAGTCTTTGGTTTTTTAGTAGAGAAAGGTATTTGGAAAAGAGTGGGAATAATTGTTTTTTCTATTGGTGCGATGTATTGAACAGCAGAATTTTTTCACCCTTACTCATGTGAAATAGACATTGTGTAAACCTTTGGGCTAAACAAAAGATTCAGTTAGAGAAAGCAAACTCAAAGGGCATAATCTGGAGGAAGGTGAGCAGAAAATGATAAACAGAGGTGTGCAGTGGAGTAGGAGGGCAGTTAACCTCATGGAACATGTGGCCATCTATGTTTACAGGGGCTTGTGTGTCATTTGAAATGGATATGTGACTGAGTGTAACCACTTAGTCTGTGCGGTTGACCAAAGGACTTGGTCAAAAAAAGTTCAAGTCCTAACACCCTTCAGTTTAAATCAAATACTGTGTTCCTTTATTAAGATTTTGAAAGATCTGTAGTAAAACAAAAGCAGCATTTTGAATACACGTTCTGTTATTTTAATATCTATGATTTGGGTGTTTTGCTTGTTGAACCATTAAACGAATTGACTTCTCATTAGATGAAAGACCTGTCCATGTTGTGCCTGGGTTTTGACAGCTGCATTGACAATAAGGAACCTGTTTGGGATTTCTAGTAGGAAGCTGTTGGATGAAGAGTATGGGATTAGTCTGAGTGAAAATTGGGATTTCTGGATCATGTTTCTAAAGAACAATTGTGGTAGGAAGTAGGCTGTACTAGACAGCTTCAAAATGCCCTGCACATCAGAAATTCTGAGAAATATATGTTTCAAAAACAAGATGCTTCTAAAATGAGTGAAATTCAGTCATGCTGTCAGCTGCTCAGAGTAGATGAGATCCTTGGCAGGTGTATTGCTGTCACCCAACAGCTATCTGGGACTTTAGTTAGAGGTAACCTTCCTGGGCTCTGTGGTTTCCAAGTCCATGGCAAGGAACCTGAAATGCCAACCTTGCTCATTACTCTAGAGTTGGAGATTCTGGAAAGCATTGCATCTCATCTCCTCTGCCCACCTCTGTGATTGGTCTCAAGCCCTTCAGTGCTAAATGGCCATGTAAGGGTTTCTGTACGAGACAAAAACTTCTCATTTCTATTGCTTGACCATGGAGAAACACTTAAGTGCACAAATAAGAAAATCTGAATTATGATTTCTGGTGCTGTGTTTCTGCTGCATTTCTCATAAGTGAGGCGCAGATATAAAGTACACCTAGCATTGCGGTTTGCACTAGTACTTGTGGATTCTCATTCCACTGAAGCAGCTGTTAAACTGCAGAAAAGCCACTGAAACATGTGACTTGACCTACTGTAACTAAAGTCAGCAAAAATGGGAAGAGACAGAGGGAGACCTGAGACATCTCCAAAGGTGACTCCTAAGTTCCTCTGCTCTCCTGGGGCTTTCCTCAGCATTGTGCTTTTTCCAAGCTCTGAAGTGCAGCTATGCTTTAAAAGCCTTACAGAGCCGGAGGCACTTTTTCCCCTTGCTTTCATTGATTTTTCTTGACATGCTGATGTTGCTTTGCAGAAAGAAGTGCTCCGTTGTGGCCTGTGTCAGAAGGGGGAGCGAGAGCCAGTGTCAGATGCAGCATCTGGACCGAGCGCTTGAGAATCAAATTCACTTTACTTTCAAGAACGATCCTGCTGTGTGAGCAAGTGGGATATATTATGTCCAATGGTTGCACATTACATGCCCCAGAGTGATGGCATGGGTAAACTATGAAATATCTTTCTGTATGATCAAATCCTGTTAAAGATCAGAAAAACCAATGGAAACCAGGGTGTTCAGGCTTGCAGTCTGATTTCTCTTTTCAACTGTGCCTGCCCCCTGCAGTGTTCAGAAGCTGACCAGGTCTCTAAGCAGCAAAACATTTCCTCCCTTCTCCCCCTTTTGCTCCTGTTGTGTGATGTGTAACAGGGTGGTTGTGTGTGCCTCTCAGTTCAAGCTCTGCACCCAACCTGCCCTGGCAGCGCAGTTCCATCATGGACATCCTCACTGCCTGAGAGAAGACCCTTCCCTGCAGGCCAGGGGAGGACACCTGACTGAGCTAATGAACAGTGTTCATTTGTCATCTGCACTGCAGCATTTATTCACAGAGCTCGGTATACCTGACCGAGAGAAATCCAAGCCCAGATCTGCCAATCCAGTTAGTCTTGCACAAGGCTGCAAGCCTCTGTGCCTTCTCAGAGGCTCATGTGAACCCTGTTGTCAAGAAGAGAGTATTTCATCACAGTGCCTGATTGTGCTCATAATTACAATATCCTATGCTGCAGGGAACTCCCTTCTTCCTAAATCCCTGCAAGATGGCTCAAGGAGCTACACAGGCTATATTACAATCAGCTGGTGATCACTGCCAGCTGATAGCTCTGTAGCATCTTCTCTGATTTTGTGTAGCACCCTTGGTCTCTGCAGGTAAGCATGGAAAGAGACCTGGAGGAGAGGAAACAACCTTAGTAGAAGAGGTAGCTTTCTGCAAGGACAGGTACAACCTAAATGTGATGAATTAGGAGGAGGGGGGAGCTGATACCCCTTTGCCCTCCCTGGGCAAGCTGTGTTTCAGGGCTGGGTTGTGATCCCTCAGTGCAAACCTGGCTACATTGCCTGAAAATATGCTACAGAATGACACACAGCACCCTTGAGTGCTGGTTCTCTGATTGCCCATGCTGCCTGAATACTGACATGTTCCTTGACTGGTCTGGCCCATGCCAGTTAGTGCTCCCTGAGATGCTGCCCAAGCTGTGAAGCAGCTGGTATCAGTGGCCGTGTCCAAAAAGCAGCAGGGCTGTGATTGCACCAAGTTTGTCTCTCTGCACTTTAAGCAGTCCTCCACTGCTATTCCAGCAGGCTTTGTGCCTTCAGACAGCCCACTATGTCCTCACACCATCCCCCAGGCATGCAGTGAGTTCCTTTGTGTTCGTGGAGTAGGAGAGGCACTATTTCACACCAAACTCCACACCCACAGGTTATGTACCAGCCTGTTCCCAGTGCACTTCCATGTTTTAATTCTTCTCATCCCAGTAGATCTGAATCTCCTCTATTTCCATGGTCATGATGGTCTAATTCAATTATTTGCTCTCTTGTAGACCTGTATTTAAAGACTGGAAGAAGTGGAGAAGATTTGGGCTGATGGATGGGAGTCCTCTCATGCTTGAGTCTTTTCATTGTAGAGAGCTTTCACTCCACCTTTACTGGAGCAAACTAAATATTTACTTTTCCCACTGCCACTGCCAAGTAAGCACAGTACCCCTTAGTGAATCTATAACCTGGGCAAAGAAAAGGAAATTTTAGCTATTGGACAATTAGAAGAAGTACTGCATCCTTGCAGTACTTCTCATTCTGTGTATGCCATACTTTTCTCAAATTTACATTTTCTTGGGGTCTTCTTTCTGGTGCTACTACAGGTAACTTGTGAGTAAAATGCCATTGCAGAACATAAGCACAGCTCATAAAGTGAGGATGAGTTTTTGTAGCTGCTTCTTTCAGAAGTGCCCTTACTATACTCTGAACTCCTCACCAAGTACAGAGGAACTCAAAACCACGAAGTATCTTCTCAAGGGCAGTTTCTTTACATTTAGTTTCATCTTTAGCATCTTCATTTCCAGTTGCCATCATTCCTGGCTTACACAGCAGTGTAGGAAAAGGGGGACAGTTCTCAACAGCCAGCCATTGTGTTTACTTGTGAAACTTTTGTTGTCTCTGGCTGGCAGTGCTGTATAGAAAAATGTGGCACTCCAGCACCTTGTCTGAGAGCTACTGCTGTGTCCTGCTGACTGTCTCTGTAAGGTACCTGTCCTGTGGTGACAGCAGTAGGCACTGGAGCTCTCTGTGGCCTCCTCCCTGCTGGATCCAAGGGATTGATTCAACATCTCACTCATTGATTTCCTTTTATGCTGAGATATACTTTGACTTGCAAGTATAATTTATTGAGAAGGGATGGATGAATCTTAGCCTGGGACATGTTTTGTTTAAAGTCCATAAACAGCAAGAACGGTTTTGTTCTTGAATTCCTGTTCTTTAAGAACTCGCAGGATAGTTTCTGCGTGGCAGTGACCCATGTGTCATTCTCTACTTCCAGACAACAACTTGTTTTTCAAAGGTGTGGCCATGAGGGCTAGTAAATCAGTTCAAAATGCACCTACTGCTTCACTGGTTAGTTGCAGCACCAGGAGGACATCTTGCAGCTTCTCTACCCAAAGTGTGCTGTCCAAAGGAAGAAGCTCAACTTGTTGCCTGCTCCTCCTTCACTTGAAGTTATCAGGCTGACCTTTCTATCACCTTTACTAGCAGACATTTGGCTGCTTGCTGCTGAGTCAGAAGCTGCTGTCTCAGCTGAGAATACCCTGCTTTGTGAGTCATGCACTGTCTCTACGGACAAACTGTTTAAAGGGCATGGTTGGATGTTGGCTGTTTCTATGCTCCTTGAGCAGCATGCTGCCAAGTGGATTGGTCAGCAAATGTTGCATCGTATAGAATTATTTTAAATCTACCCTAGCTTCCTATATTGATTAGCATTACTCTGTGATTCCAGTTCATACATGGAGCCGTAGCGGGCAAGTCCTCCTTCCCAGCAGATCTTGTGATGGATGCCACTGATGTGTCAGACAGTGAGTCATCACAAATTTGTTTGATTTTGTTAGATTAGGCTTCGTTTTTCTAAGCCTTCCAAGTGGTCATAGCTGCTTCCTTGAGTGGCTGACTTCAGAGAAATGTCAAGATCCACAAATAGGCATTGCACATAAGTAATGTCTGCCTATTCTGTGTGTTAAATCTAAGCTTGGCTGCTCATTAGTAGTCAAAATGTAGTAGCACTCAGTAATGGGAAAGGTCACATCTCTGTCAAATTGTTAGTGGAAACATTTATATCTAGAAATATATACCTGTGTATAAACTATATATGTGAGTATACACACATACACATTTATATATGTGTGTAGGTATATATATATATATATATATATGTTTCCTGGGTGTATCAGTTCTAAACATTCATGGCAAGGATGGATGTCATAGCTACCAAGCTGAAATCAGAAATATTTTGGAAAATCTGATGTAACAAATAGCTTATAAACCTGTGATGCAACTTTCTAAAAGTATGTAGAGGAAACAGTGAAGGATTATATCATCAAATGAACATGTGTATTTCTTGGGCTTAGCTGCTACAGAACAAGGTGTGTTTTCTTCAATCTTGTAATTGCCAGGCATCTAATTTTTCAACACTTCATGTATAATTATAAAAATTAGTCTGCTGTAGCCTGTGCACACAAGGAAGTTGCTGCCATTCACAGTGGTCTTGTTACAGCACTATGCATGGCAGATTCAATAGCTAAAATGCTTTGTGTTTCTGCTAAGAAGTACTGGCACTTACTTAAGACTGTGACTTGCTGCATCAGATTTCATAGGGATCTGATTGTGAATCTGGCTATGAATTGCTTCTGGTTTGGTGAAGTTTTCAAGTCTGTTGTTTGTGGGGTTTTTGTTTTGATGTTGTTTTTTTTTTCCTGGAGAAGATTTGTAGTGTTATTTTTTTTTTCAAAATGTGTCCAAAATTATGATGGCTCATGTCTTGTATTTCAAACAGAAATTGGTAACATCTGTTGACAACAGCAAATGTTAACAGCACAGAAAAAGCCAAATATTTGTAAAGATGTAGAAAGAATTATAGTTCTTTAAAAAATGTGAAGGATTTGTAGGAAGTCTATCCACTGAAGATATGTGAGGCTTCTTTCCACAGTGATACCCAAAAGAGGTAATCTGTACCTTCTTCTAAGCTTATTTGGGATCCAGTTGGTTCTTTCTATTCCATCAAATATCCCTGGTAGGCCTTGCCTTTGTATGAAATAAACTCCTCACTCCTATAGAAGAAGGAAGCAGAAAGTAGCAATGTGTTGTTTAACTGTATGACTGAGGCCACTAAGATGGATGTACTTCCCTGCTGGTGAGGGGAACCTGGGCCAAAGCCAGGTGAGGAGCAGAGCACAGCTTCAGTAGGACTTGTCTGTTGAGTTCCTGGTGCTATGTGAGGCAGCATGAGCCTGAAGGGAGAGCATGACAGAGGGGTGATGCCTCCTCACCAGCTCACTGCCTCCCTCCGTCCAGTGCCCCTCTGCACCTCCAAGGAGGGAGAGGGGTAGGAGAGGAAGGCTGCAGTGTATGAAGCAATGGTTTGTTACTTTTCTGATTATGAGCTTATCTTCAGTTTGCTGGAGTTTAAATTCAGTTACAGACGACATTAGCAATGCAAAGTGGCAGCTCAGAGCATGCAAGTTTGGCCCCTGCTGCACTTCATGCTTTGAAGAAGACTCACTGCCTCCTTTGGCTGTAGAGGGAGGCTAGGAATATCTAAACTTAGATGGTGTTGACACCCTCCAGAGATTTTTAAGCCTGGATAGTGCATTATGGTTAATAAACCTGTGACATGAAGTAGGGGCAATGCAAAAGGGGTTGGCCAATAATCCTGCACTGAGCCTCTGCCTCTTGTCTGGGATGTGGCATAACTTCTTTTTTAAAAAAAAATCCAGCATCTATTTAAAGTCTGCAAGTGATGCAGACTGCAATACTCCACATCCCTGAGTAAGCTGTTTCAATGATTAATTACCTGCTCAGTTAAAAATTCACACATCATTTCTAATCTGAATCTGTCTAGCTTTGACTTCCCAGTGTTGGCTCTTTAATAGCTGTGAGAAAAGAGACATGAGATCCATCTATGTCTTGGTGCAGCCCCTTGTAAATTGTGATCAAGCCAGCTTTTAACCTTCTCTTAGATGAACTGCACATATAAAGATGCCTTTCACTACAAGGAATGATTTTTTTTTCATAGCCCCAGTAATTTTTGAGCTTCTTTCATGGGTTATTATCTCCAGCAAGGTGACTTGGACATATGCAGTAGCTCTGCACACTATTCCTTCATCCTTGGTGTTTTCATAATCCCTCCCTGACAGAGTGGGGAGCCAGGTGTCTGCATGATCCCTTGGGGACTGAGGAGCACAGCCCCAGAGTACAGAGCCTGAGACTTCTCAGAATAATGGCTTAGACCTGAGCAATCCTATGGGGATGGAGACAAACAGATTTCCCTGTTGCTGTGTGGGAATGAAGGATATTTTCCTTTTCCCCCCAGAATAGCTTCTCATGGACAGTTTATAAAATAATTTTGTTCCATTTCAGAACAGAGAACATTTTCCATGGAGCTGGCTTTGGTGGATTCACACAGACATTTTTTTCTACTGTGGTCTTTGCTTATGGGTGGGAAAAACCTTAAAGATTTTCAGGAAAGTGCAAAAATATTTATAAGATCCTTTAACATGCTCTTCAAATATGTGTGTGATGTGGACAGACAGATTTATGAGTAATTCAGGAAAATGAAAATCAGTCCTTTTCACACTCAGGCTTATGAAGTAATTGAATGCCCTCAAGCAGATGCCATCAACAAATAAATGCAAATTACCCTTGCTTTTGACTGACAGACATTTAGGTGGGGTGATAGCCTCCCCCAGGGTTTGATGACTGTGAATTTACTTGAAAAGAGCCAAATTAACATTTTATCTGATACATTTTGACTAAAGCACACTAGAATCATGTTATAGGGCCATGCAGGTCTGGCTGCTGGCACTGTGTGTGGGTTTGCACTGATCTTCACTTGGGCTTTGCCAGCAATGGCCTGGAAGAAGGAAGATGCTATGCAGGCTTCAGCCATCACATGCTTATCCTGGACTGTGCATGGCCTTGTCAGGCTGCATTTTTACTGCTGCTTTGACCTGAGCTCAGTAGTTCCAAGGTTGGGGTAGGGGTAGGCTGCAGCTCCCCATGAGTCTGTGGGGAGCTCACATGTCTCACGCAGATAGTGCACTCTGAGTGGCACTGCTGGCAGTTTTGGAGCTGTCTCCTGGGTGGGATCATATAGTGGACAAGGTTATGCACTGATATTAACACTTCTTTGATTCCTATGTTACCCTCAGTTTCATGTCACTGATTATGCAGATTATGCCTGAGTTAACACACATTTGGCAAGTAATTTGCACAGATCAATGAACTTCAGGTGATAAACCCATGTGCTTTAGTGCAGGTAGAAAGCTGTCAGCCTCACTGAATATCTTTATGCAGCTGAGTTGCTCACAGCTTCTGCTGCTTGGTGTGCCCCTCAATGGTAATGCTTATCCATCCACTCCCTCCTTGTATCTTGGCCCTTCCAGTTTGTTGGTCAGTGCCAAGTGTCTAGATGAAAATAGGAACAAAATGCATAGATTTAGGCTGATAAAATTAATTTCATGTTAGGGGTCTAAATGTGTGCTCTTTGGAAGGCAGCAGGGTTTAAATCAGTGATTTGTAATTGTTAAGCTGGGTGACTTACTGGCAATGTTCTGATGTAAGAGGTGTTTACCTCTGATTGTAAATACTGGGGGTTGAGGTGAAGTGCTTTTTTTTTGTTGTTGTTTGTTGATTTAATTTTTAAGCTGAGGTGTCCAGCTTTCCAGTAAGTGCTACGTAAAAGTGGATCCTCTTTGTTTTGCAGACCAGGGATAAGTAACCTGTAGACAGGTTGACCTATTGCTGTACCAGTGAGTTCCAGAGGACTTTTAAAAGAGCATTAAATATTGGCCTGATTTCTCTTGATTTGTCAAGCAGGCTGTGGGTGAAGCATTGATCTTATATAGCAGAACCAATGACAGGCTGGATACTTTTGCTCTGAAAGTCATTGTGACAGAGAGTGTTAGATTCAACCTGCCATGATGAAGCCCTGACTTCTGTTCCCAGGCAGGTGTGAAAAGCCCTCTGGTAATGCTTGCAAATTGCAAAATGTCAAAAGCTGCCTGGGGAAGAGGCAAATACTAACGTCCTGTTCTCCTGACTGGCAATTTGGTACCTAAGCCAAATGGTTTCCATTCCCTTGTCAGCGCCTGAGATTGTATCTGAGCCCTGCGGAGAGGTGACACGCCTGTCAAATGCACAAATCATGAAAGGTATGTGCAGTCTGGCAGGCCTGCACCATTAGAGGACCTGAAGCTCATCATGCCACTGCCAAATTCACTCTGGGGTGATGGAGGAGCGACCTGTGGGAATGTTTGACCAGAGCCTTCTGTAGTTTTTTAACATCATGTCTTAGTGTCAACGCACTGTTCATGGCTGTTTTCTGCAAACCTCCTTTATATGTGTTAAGTAGGAAGCAAATGAACAGCCTGGTCTTTTTGTCAGAATTCGGCTGAACTGATTTTTGTGTTGACTGCTGACTGGGCCATGCCAACACAGCGTATTTTGTGTACTGTGATGGAGTTGCTTTATCTATACACGTTCAGGTGTGTGTAGAGAGATGCCAAACTTAGTTTTGGACTGTTTATCTAGTAAAAGATGTTTGTGCCTGGTTAAACAGGTTCCTAAATGGCACTATGAAGTCCTTGATGAACAAAAAGCAAGGATTTAGGATATCACGGAATGGCTGATTGGAAGAGACCTTAAAGATCATCTAGTTCCCACACCTGTGTCAAGGACAGGGCCACCTTCCACTAGATCAGGTTGCTCAGAACCCCATCCAACCTGGTCTTGAACACTTCCAGGGAGGGGGCATCCACAACTTCTCTGGGCAACCTGCTCCAGTGCCTCACCACCCTCACAGTGAAGAATTTCTTCCTAATATCTAATCTAAATCTACCCTCTTTCAATTTAAAGACATTCTCCCTTATATCCCTCTTCATGGATATTTTCATAGCTTGCCTTTTTGCCCCTGCTTTTTGTGTCATGTCAGCCTTTCTGTTTTGCTCAGATCCACCAAACAGTTTGAAGATCAGAGTTCTGAGTGTATGCTATAGGAGTTTTATGGGTTTGTGACCCAACTGCAGAATATAGATAAGTCGGCTACTAAAATTTGCTGCTGGGCACCTCAGAGGGGGATGAAGCCACTGCAGTGTCACCTGAAGGGAAGATGTGTTTGCATTGCAAAGGCTGACTGTGAAAGCAGTGGTATGTGGGAATCAGATGTAGCTTGAATCCTTCAAAATACTTCTTCTGTCTTGCTCTGCAGCATTCAGCGAGGGCACTGCTGTCAGCTCAGGTGAGGGACCTCACTGCTGTCATGGGCAGCTTTCTGCTCACTCAATACACCCTCTTGCTAGCTCCACACAGTGGGAAAACCCACACTGCAGTTCTTGCCATTCTGCTTTATGTATCCCTATCTGTGTGTCTCCAGTGTCTCCTCTTGGCTCAGTGAGGTGTCTGCCATGATGTATGGTGATGTCTCAGTTTTGAGACGCTGTTATTGCCACAGTCCCTCTGGCCTGACTGCCAGTAGCGTGTCTGGTTTAATGGAGCTGAAATGCTCAGTGGTTGATGGAGCTGTTCTTGTATGCATCTTTGCTCTCTGCTGCCTGTTAAGTTTGGCCATCTTTTTTTCTTTTTTTTTTTTTTGGAGCTGAGCCTCGTGGATTGTTCTAAGAGTAAATGTCAGGACAAACAAAAGGCGCTCTCTTTTTTAATCCTTTTGGGTGGCATTGATTACAACTAATAAGTTGCTGACTTGAGAATGAATAGATTGCCAGTGATTGAGGAAGAAAAGTTAGCTATGCCCATTTCAAACTCCATTCATTTCATACACATTTCATCCTGGTGGCCAATGTCTGCTGCTGACAGAGAACAAACTCTTTAAAGGCTTGGTGCTGTTACCTCTTCCCTTCTGGTGTGATGTATCTGCAATGGTTCTCACCCTGAGCTGCTCAGGCAGAATTAGGACCATTCTTATCCTCTCTTCTTACTCTATTGCTCCTAAAATGCTTTCAGGCCTTCATCGTGAAGAAGGACACACACTCATGCTGTTGTGAGGTGAGAGATAAAAAACAAAGGAAGGAAATATCTTTCCAATCTGTCTGTAGTGGGAGCCAGACAGTGGCAGCCAGAAACATAGAGCAGGGGAGGTATATTTTGGTCAACTAAGCCATTTTTCTGTGAATCACCTTCCCTTTTTCATTCAATCCCATTCTGCTCCAAGAATCCATCAACAAACTCAATAACTCAACAAAAACAAACCGTATATCTGCTTGAGAACAGACCATTAAGTCTGTAGCTTCCTGCTTGTGAGCCGTGTAACTATGGATTGGTTCCATATAGTTAGGGATCCTGCCAAAGACTTCTCACAAGTGACTAATGGTTCTGTGTGCATCAGTTTTTGGTGCCTGAACACCCACCCCCTGAAAGTCTCATCTATTATACATACTGTTACAGAACAGCAGCCTAGTCCTGCCTCATCAGGGCACTGCTCTGGTTTCTAGGGCGAACAGATTAAGCCTTTATGCTTCTTTTTCCTTGTGTTCACCGAGACTGTGGCATAAATAGTGTCACACCAATGTACAAATCCTCAAAATTCACCTGGATGAATCTCTAAAGTCTTTAAAGTAAGTGTTAGAATTGTGCAAAATTAGAACAGACTTTTTTTTCTCTGTAGCAGAACTGGTAAAATTTTATCTTAATGCCATTTCATTTTGAAAATATCCCTTCAACTGAGTTGTTTGACACATGTTTCCCTGTGTTTTTTACATAAATTTAGCTACTAAGGATAAAGCAAAGTGGGTTGGAGAAAACCAAAACAATCTTCCTTGCTCATCCCTCTTCCACCAGCAGGCCAACTCTGCCTGATGTGAAACCATGGAGCCTGGAAGTCATGGCCCATTTTGCAGCAAAGTCAGTCTTGTGCTGTGAGAACATTACATGAAGTGAAAGATCATCAGACACCTCAGAATGGACTTTACTAGTTAGATTTCTTACATAAATTTAATGAGGAATGGCTGGTGGTTTCACAAAGCCAGTGGATAATTATCAGCTGAGCTTGACATTTCTGCTAATGGATTAATGCAATTTATTGTACTGTGGAAAGGATCTTCTGTGTAGAGAAGCCAATTTTGCTTTCAGTTCCATGTGGAGGATAATACCCAGCAATATTTCTAGAGACATCTTAATTTAAATTCAAAGGTATTTTCAAATATTATTCAAATTCTTGCAAATCTTTGGTCTTCTGCCTGGTCAAAAACAAAGTTATTTACTTAACTCTGCAATTAAGCTGAAAGCAGCACTTCTCTGTAGAAGGGTTGCTGCCCTTTAGAGTGATAAGATTTGAGTTCTGATTTTCATTAATTGTTTTTATAAACTCCTTCCAATGAAATACATTTGAAAAACAAACACTTTGCACTTCTTTTTCCTATCCACATATATATTCTGCATGCTCTGGTCTGAAAATCATATCTGGTCTCTTATCTCCCTTATGGAATTGTGATGTTTTGCTGGTAGCTTAACTCTGATCCTCCCTTCAGTACTGGCAACAGAAGGAAACTCTTCTAAAAGGTTTAAGTATTGCCATAGATGATTATTTTTTTGTTACTGTTAGTGATATTAAGAAATATCCCAAGCCTGATGGCTTCAAGGGAATTTTAAAGTTCAGCTTAAACAAATTAAATGTTTCAGTGGGAGGAATGATTTGATTGGAAGTGGATGAAAACCTATCAGATAATTATGGAAAAAATTGCTGTCCTATGCTCTTGCTAAACTGCTCCCTACTTATACCAAGTGGTGGGCTGCCCTTGCTGGGATCTCAAGTCTATTGAAAAGTAAAACTCAAGGAGTCTTAACAAAGCATTAAGTATATGGTTGTTCTTATGATAATTTAAATTAAAATATTTATGTTTTTAAAAACTCCATTAAATTTTGATACTCTAAAGTATCTTCACTAGACAGTTAACATAAAAAATATTTTTCTCTGTTTGGGTAGTTATTTTTGCATAAGTTTTCATTGCTGTCATTTCAGACACTGTGGTTGACTTTT
>NW_008689866.1:57839-62640 GCF_000695815.1 Acanthisitta chloris | reverse complement strand
TGCTGGCCCACACTCTTACAAGCTTTGTTGCACAAATATGTGTGTAAGGACAAATTTGATTTATGACACCTTAAAGCAAAATAAGCAGTCTTTTTCTGCTCATATACTACTTGTTATTGCCTGAGTATGTCTACTAAATGGGCAGATTTACTTGACATTCCATGAAACAAAGCAACTGGGCAGAAAATGGCATTTTTGACTCTACATAGAAAAAAAACCCTTTCTTTTTCTCTTGAAATTACTACAAAGCAAAGATTTGAATGAAGCCTTTTTGTGTGTGAAGACACATCTTTGTCTGGGCAGTCCTGACTCCCCCTCCAAGGTTCTGTGATGAAACAGCACTGCCTCTTTTTGAATGTGAGGTACATAATACAGGTGCACAACATTGGCAGAAGAGTTTGTCCAAAAGAATATGACTCTATAATTAATGTTCTCATCCAGATGTGGCTATTTGGTCAGATCTCAAAACACTTCCTGCTAGTCTAAGAGAATGTATCTTTTTCTAGAGACTTTTAAACACAGATCTATCCTGAACATCTAGTTTCCAGGAGTGCAGTTTCGTATTTCCAAGGGTGACAGATTATAAGGAACTCTGATGTAAAGCCAAATATTTGTAAATTTTTTTTTTTTCAGTAAAGAGGATTAGCTAAAGGAATCAATGAATGAAGAGAATGATGGATTCACCATCCCTTGATATCTTCATAGCCAGAGTGCCTCTCTGGATGGCAATCAGAGGTGGGTTGGTTGGATCTGTGTAGGGATAACTGGGTGACCCTCTGTAGTGTCTATCATAAATGGGCTGAGCACAGCTGCCCCAAGTGCCTCTTCTGGCCCTGAGATCCAGGAGCTAAGGACAAGGCTCCCTAGGCAAGTATATCTTGTCCCATGTCTGGAATATCACTTTGCTGGCATAGTGCCACCAATGTCTGGTAGTGCACTGAGGGGTGTTGTCCAGTTCTCTCCTAAGTCATCCCACTCTCCCAAGTGATATACCTTTCCATTCCCCATGTATCACACTCTGCTCATGTGCCTCACCACTTCCACTCTCCTGTTCCTGTCTCGCCTGTAGACTCCCTGTGGTCCTGCTCCTTTGTGGGTATTAGGGAGGGTTGGCTTTTAGGTTAGTGCCTTAGGGATCTTCAGAAATATGCGTTATCTCATCTGTTTGTTCCAGTGTGGATCCTGTGCAGGTAGATGCTTGAAGCAGCAGTAGGTAGATCTCATTTATCTATATTAATGCTTGGCTACCTACTCATTAATCCTTGGAGCTGTAGGTCCCACTGTAGAAAGTGTGATTAATAACAACAACTATGATAATTTTCAAAGCTTTTTATTTTAGGGTGAAAAATCAGTGAGAATATAAAACTGATAGAAGTTACTGTTGAGATTATAGGACTGAAAATTAGACTGAAATTAAAGATGTGCTGAGAAGTTTTTAATTCTGTCCTGCTCTATCTTTGCTTTTTCTGAGGTCACAGTTTACACTTGAAGCCACTGCCAGGGAGGACACTTTTTCCCATGGCCATCCACTGTCCTGTTCATCTAGCAATGGGGAATGGAACAATTTTCAATATGCTGTTGCATCCTGCAGGATTTCCTTGCTGGAAAAGAAGGAGGGACCAACAGTACTACAGCACTGCAAGCTGGATTCCAGCTCTCCTTTTCGCTGTAGTAGCCTGATCATGCTTTCTCCATGCAGAAAGCAAAACAACATCACTGCAGCTCAGCAATCTAGTCTCACCCCTGCCAGTCCTGGGATCAAGGGATCTTGAAGTGTTTTCTGAAGCACATTGGTGTTTCCCTACTGCCAGCTTCAGTGAGAGAAGCAGCAAGGGTCACTCTGGTGTGAAGGACTTCTGAGGACATGTGTGAACCCTTGCTAAGAGATGGGGGAGAGAGAAAATCTGACACATCAGCAACAGTGCCTAAATTTCCTTTCCTTGCTAATGTCCCTGAACAACTGTAATATTTAAATGTTAGCTGGTCCTTTAGGGTTTTTTTTTTCAACCTTGATATTTTTCAAGCTGAGGATTAGAGCCAGAAGATTTCTACTGTTTCTGAGCCGCTTTTGAGCTATTTCCTAAAGAAAATAGGGCGTGTGCCTCCACTGCTCCGTCCCCTTTCTATCCCATCTGCCCCCTCACCCCCTGTCTTTGGTGCCTACTGGCTGTACAGCTGTGTGTTATCTGCCACTGTGGGGGACAAGGAACCTACTTTAGCCAGTTTGGAAAAATAATTGAGTTTGGACTCATGATTGGCACTGAGGAGATCATGTTTGCTGATCGACTTTCCCTGGCAGGAAATGAACATTGTAGAAATGATGTGTGTTATTTTTTTGAGTGTTTCAAAATCTAGGCTAGAGAGAGAAAGAAAAGGGATTGCAACAAAAAAAAAAAAGGAAAAGAAAGAAAGATAGAAAATGACTACCCTCAATATGTATATATTTTCTCTTGCAATGTTTGCAATGTGCTTTGGAAGCTGGGAGATTAATTGCCTTTTTCCAATGCTCTTTGCCAGAGTGACGCAAGTTGTGCCTGTCTTTCCTCCTGTGTTTCAGTGGCACAGGAGCCAGTGTAGCTGTGGCTTCCTTAGCATTCACTGTGTATGCAGCATCTTTGGTAATATTAAGAGTGATGTGTGTAACTCTGCAATACTATTTAACTGTGGCAGGTAGGAGATGACATGTCTTCTGCGAGAACCCAACTGCTGCTTTGTTGTTTTGTTTTATTTTGGAAAACCTCTTATCTCTGTGTAGTGTTAAATATATATATTTTTTTAATGGCAAAATATTACAAGTAGGTTTGGTTCAGATTCCCAGTCAAATGCAGTTCTGACCCTGCAGTTGTTTAAACATGTGTACCCTGTCTGTGTATAGTGCATGGAACATCAACAAATGTTTTGATGTCTTTAAAAATATTTTCAGACCATGCTCTTGAAGTTTGTGAAGCTTTCTGTGCACACACAGTTGCAAATTGGGTGAACTGGTTTAGATCCTTAGAAGATTTTTGATTCATCCTATTTTTAAGCCTAAATAAAAGCAGGCTACATATATGGGACAGGAAACAGTGGTACACAACAGCTAACTATAATCACCTATGTTCAGGTAGAGACTTGTGTCTCTAGGGTCTCTCTATAGTCACTGGAGAGAGAGATACTACTCAAGAGATGTTTCAAAGCACTTAATTTAGGCACTTTGGGAGACACATCTTCTAATTTATGTGTAAATACTTAGGAGGTATGAATAGCCCTCCTAGTTTTAACTCCTGGATGCAAGTCACCCAGAAAATGGTTGTTGCCAAGTAAATTAATGATGGGAGTACTAACAGCACTTGTGACTCTACGAAGGACGTCCTACCTCTCAGCAGGCTAATTAACCTCCCCATCTCCATCCTGCAACATGAATGCACTGGGCTTTGCATGGCTTTCATGAACCATGATTATTAATGCTGTTGTTGCACGCTCAGACTCTGGGAGGAAAGGTGGGAGAGAAGAGTAAATGTTACCTATTGTGGGAGGTGATAAGCACCATTGGTGAGATGATGAGCACCATTTGTGAGCACTGGGCAAGAGAAGAAATGTGTGTAAGCTCAGGTGGTACTTGCCTTGCTGTGAGCAGGTAGAACCCTGACTCCAGGACATGGTGTTTATGGCTGTCCTGTGTGAGGTTTTCCTCTAAAAAGAGTAGGAAAACACAGTTTGGTAATACCACTTTGCTCCAAAGTGCCAGGCAAAACCCATCTGTGAGCCCATGCCCTACACTCTTGCTTGGCATGGGCTGTATCCTGAGGGAGACCTTTAGCATACCACATGCCAGGGGTGCCAAGGGAAGAGATGACTTTGCTCTACAACTGCATCTCTCATCCAGACAGGGACGTTTCTAATGAGTTTGGTGTCTCTGCTACAGCCTCTAGCATGATTTTTTTTGTAGCAGAAAAATATGGTGGCTGCTGTCAAGCTGCCATGGCCATGGCACTAGGGACCAAAACATGCCGGGTGCAGGGCACGCTGAAATTTATCTTTTAGTGCTGCAGACTTGCAAATTAAGTCTTTCACTCTTGGAAGTCCCCTGAGCAAAACATACAGGATTCTGCACCCAGCAGTGATCCTTGCTGCAGAGCAGAAGGTGAGTTGTATTTTTTGTCTGTTTTCAGCCTCCCAGACTTTCATTTTTGTCAACTGAAAGGTGTTGGTTGTCTCTGAAGCAGCATGAGCAGGCTCATGCTGAAAGACAGCTCTCCTATGAAAGGATGAGTGGGAGGACTGGCACATAGCTGAGCTTGATTAGTATTGAGCGTAAGTTTTTCCTTGACAAGTTTTTGGCACATTCCTGATTACTTACCTCTTCTCTGTGCCAAGTCCTTGCAAGACATGTACTGAATGTCCAGTACCAAACAATCTTTTTAAATATTAATCACTAAGAAAGCACATAAATTCTATGGTTCAAAAACTGTGTATGTGTCATTTGATCTAAAACAAAACAACTTTGTGCCATGCTTGGTTTCAGCTTCTTGTTTTCTGTGGTTTAGAGTTTTTTTGTGTCCCTATAAACCACTGACCCATGCAGACCAGATTATGGCTGGCCTCGGCTTGTGTAGAAACAATTGCAATTCTATCATTAACCTTATGCTAAGGCCAGCTTATTTCCTAAGCTTGGGTGGCAAGAATGAGCAGGGCTGGAAAACCCTGCTGGGTCAGGGCCTTGAGGGGTCATGGAGTATCTGCTCCACAGGTAACTTCTTGCTTCCACCCTATTCTTCATGAAGCTGATCCCAGATGACAAAGTTGCATGAGGCCCTTTCTT
>NW_008689866.1:47872-57817 GCF_000695815.1 Acanthisitta chloris | reverse complement strand
AATGCTTATAGCCTTTATTTTGGTGTTTCTGTTCTTAAGGGTGAGGTTTCATTAGATCCTTGAGCCTGAGAAAAGGTTTGGAGGTGGCAAAAGATGTAGGACCTTTTTTGTCCTATCCATTGTCAAACAACCAGCTTTCTTTCTTCACTTGCCCTGGCCTTGATTCTTATCTGGCCTGTTGGTGAATTTCTTTGCATTCCTATACTGGCTTATTAAAAAGAAAAGAAATAAGAAAAATAGAAAATGACATTTTCATCTGGTTTTGTATGTGAGGGAAGAGCCATCCTGTTCAATCTCAACCGTGAGCCTTGCAGCTGAGCAAGGTTTGCTGTGGTCAGGTTGCACCACAGGTATTTCAAATCTTCAAGTTGAGTCTGGAAGAACAGTTCAGAGAGAATCTCAGCATTGAATCAAAATATAAAGGGTTGAAATAGGTGAGGTGATCCTTCCTTCACTGGAAGGAGTCACATTCACTGGCCATGACTGGTAATTAGAAGACAACAATGTTCTTACTTTCCCCTCTTTTCTTTCAGATTGGTCAACTTTGACTCTCTAGTGCTCCTTGATGATGAGATCTGAAGGCAGGGGCTCCACCTGACCCAAAACACTTACAGCCAGAGTGGAGTACGAGGGGAAATGTGCCAGTAACTGGCCAAATCTGGAGCTGCTGCTCCCTGTCATGAGCCATTAAAACTAGGGCCCGTTGTTTTAGTGCCTTGTTGGAGCTGGGTGACAGGAACTAAGGCTCACAAGTTTTGGGGTGATGGTGTATTGCCTGCACAGACAGTGAGCACAGTGATGTACATTAGCAGTTCCTTTATCGCTTTTCATGCCTTCCCATTCCTCCTGATTCAAAGACATTATTCAAATGTATTTCACAAAGTTCCACACACTCTTTGATGCCCTCAGATCCACTGCCTCTAGGGACACTACAGATATCTCTAGCCTATCCCCTTTATTTTCACTCTCTGAAATTCTTTTGCATGTAGACAATAATTTTTTTGGCTTCTCTGTGTGGGCAATGCCTCTCATAACTTGTGAAGTCATTTCATCCTAATTTTGCAAGAAAAGTGCAAATTATGTCACTGAAAAAGAATATGGAATCCCCTGCCTTTGTCATCCATATCTGAAGTCTGTCCAAAAGTCTCAGAATTTCTCTTTAAGTTGGAGAAATTATCTTGATTAAAATTTGCTATTCTTCTGCTCTGGAAATCTCACTTCAGTTCATACTGGTGTTGTAGGAGAAGCTTGTGCTTTAAGGGAAAGCATCTTCTTATCAACTTTCAAAATTTGCACATTTTGAAATTAATTTTTGGTTTGGCCTTAGAACAAAATCCAGGATTTTAAAAAATGTCACCTTTCAAAAAATGTGGTATGGTACAAAGTTTCTAAATTTTTAATTTCAATGCTCAGAAATCTGCTGTGGTTTCTTTTCCTCCTCTATTTTGAACTTTCACTTGTATTTTGTTTTGATAGTTTTCATTATTTTTGACCTACCAATAGTGGTAGTGAAGTAATATGTCAATTTATTGTAATGTCATAGTAGAAATATTGTATCTTTTTTACATTTTGCCTAGGAATACCATCACAAGGGTAGCTATATGGGACTGAGAATATATAATAAACTTTCAACTATGATTTGTAATTGGAATGTTTAGTTTTAACATATTGCATAGGAATACAAATCAGGATTAGTATATCTTATATAATGCCAATTTTAAAACAATGCTTTTTGTGAATAGAAAATGCTGCAATCTGAAATTTTGGTGAAGTTCACCTCTGTAGAAACTGGCCCCTAGAAGCTGCAGCTCAAAGACATAGGAAAGCCCTCTGATAATTTTCAATTTCATAATTTTTTGTTTGTATGTTTGTGGATGTTTTGTTTGTTTGTTTATAGTTTCTTTGTCCTGGACACTTCTCAGTTTTGCTTTTCACTGATGCAGCCAAAGAAAAGGGCAGATAAGTGGAGATAATGCACATCTCTTTTGAGCAAAGATTTGACTGGTTCTTTGCAGCCAGCCCCCACACAATAGGTGACTACACATTTTACCTAGCTCTCTACAATTATTAAAGCTTCTATGACAACAAGGGTTTTTTTTAAAATGTAGTTACCATGATGGGATAAGGATTCCCAAATAATTCAGCGTGGAAATGCAGCCATCCTATTTGTTGCCATGAAATTTATCCTGACTTGTGTGTCTGTTAAGTGAGATTAACTCACATTCAGATTATAAAGTTCGCTTCAGGCTGCTGAGGTGATGAAGTCAACTAATACTGTGGTTCAGTGGTGGGATATAGCTGTTCACTTTCAGTGGAAACCCAGAAACATATCCTGTCATATCATATTTAGATCTGCAGACCTGTGCTTTTCTTTGGGACTTGCACAGTGTATGGATGGAATAATTGTTTAAAAAAACCTTTCAGAGCCCCTTGCTGAGACTAAGGAGCATTACTTTCTTGCTAAAATTAGCTGTATTTCAGGGTATGATAGGGAGAGGGGAGAAAGAAGCGGAATTAGTCAGAGTAATGTCAGCTTTGGGTTAAATCCAAGGCAAAATTCAGTGAAGGTGTTCTGTAGCTCTGTGTTTTCCAAAGGCTGTATATTGCTTCTTTGGATAAGTACTGCAATCCTTTGACATCTCCAAGACCCACAATTAAATTTACAGGATCTAACATCCACTCATCTCCACTGCTGAAGACATTTCCCTCTCTCATACTCTTCCAGCCACTTAGGGCTGCACCACAATTACAGATCAAATCACTTGCCTGGGAGAAGCAGTGGCATTTCAAGCCCCTGGCAGGAGGAGTTGGATGTCTTGGATTGTCAGTCTCTGTTTCCATGCTATGTCCTGGGGATGCCCCTGGCTTTCAGAGGGCCCAACCCCAGCCAGAGCCCTTGGTGGGATGCCCCAGCCTCAAGCAGTCCAAGGATGCAGGGAGAGCATGAGGTTCTGGCTCCTGAAAGCTGAGACCCTCTCAGACCCAGAAATCTCACTTCACCCAGAAACATGATGTCAGGGAAGAGATAAAACACTCCCCTGCTCCCCCTCCACCCCCTCCAAGTAGGCTAAGTGCTGATCTCTTTCATGTCTCTGATGTCTTACCACATTTCAGATGCTGTCACTACACCCGGCTGGGATATTTTCAGTGGAAATACCTAAGGAGAAATGAGAACAGTTTTGGTAAAAAATAAATATCCAGAACTCATCCTCCTTTGCATTGCAATGTGATGGGATTTGGAAAGAGTAAAAAGATGTGTGAAAGAAAGAGCTTGTTTATGCAGGAAGCTGCTGTGAAACAGGACAAACCAGGCTTCACAGCTCTGTGCTGCCATGGCCGAGCTGTTTCCAGTGTTGGAGTTAGTCATTTGGAAACCACCTGCAGTGTAAAATAACATCCTTTTTGCTGGGGCTTTCTCTGCAAAACTCTCATGAGTACTGTCGGGAGACAGGCAGGCAGCACCATTCCCTAGCCACTGTGTGTGGTAGCACAGACTCTCTCACCCCTTTAGCCAATATCTGCTTAGTCAGTTAGGGATTATTTGTGCTTTACTGTACTACATGGTTGGAGTGCATGTGTGTCCATACTTTGCAAGTCGTTTCCAGACTATAGTGACTCACAGACTGAGTATGCAGCTGTATACCTGCAAATTAGGAATATAGTCCCTGACAAACAAGGGAGATGGAGGGAGGGCTCCACAGATGGAAGCTTGTTTGCACGTACTGGTGCACTCATGTCCCTCAGAAAAGGCCTTCCACTGAACAGGGTCTGCCATAAAGGCCTGCTGTGCCCAGCTGGGTGCATTGGTTGTTCTCAGGAGCAGTCTCCAAGTATATACACTGCAGCATTTATAGAGGCTTCCTTTAGTCTCTGGGAAGCTCCATGGCTCTTCCGCTTGCTTTTCCTGATTGTTCAGAGCGCTGTGAAAATGACAGGTGCTGGCTATCTAAACAGATACTTGAGAGAAAACACTCTCCTCTCCATAAACCTCTCTTCCACTTGCACTTTGCTTTTCAAGAGACTTCCTGTCACCTTTGTGGCATTGACAGGTGAGCAGGACCCCACGTGATAAGCAGTATGCATGCTCTTACCCTTGTGAACAAACTTACCTCTTTTAGGCATGGAGGCATATCCCACCTTTGCCACAGGGGAAGATTGTGAGCTTGGCAGTTACCCTGAAGCATTGCCAAATGCTCTGAAGTCACACCGTAGCCCACCTGGAAGCAGTTGTTATTTTCTTGCCGTGGTGAGGTGAGGCTCTGTGATCACCTTGCAGTGACAAATGGATTGTCTGCTCTGTTGACTGTCAGTGTTCTCCCAAATTACTATCTTTCAGACACCAGTTATGGAGTTATTGCTTCCAGAGATGCTGCCCAGGAGATTGTTACACCAGAGAGCTCGTAGGTACTGGTGGGACCAAGGACACACTTTCTTTGGAGGGATGGAGCAGCTGAATAAGTAATATATGTTTCTTTCATGTAAAATTACTTTCTTTCTCCAGGTGGTTGTCTTTCAAGGTGCTAAACAGAGGATCTTTGGTCTTTGTCTAAGCCCTGCAAACTTGGTAGAAAGCAGACCAAAGTATTGCATTGTACTTGAGAAACAAAGCGGCAGCAGCACTGGTAACTGCTGTTCTCCTGCAGCAATTTCTGTAGGAAACTAAATAATATTTGCCAGATTTGTATGTCTGTCTCTGGGGAATTCTGGAAACACTTTTAGAAATACCTGTCCCTGTTTCAATTATCTCTGTTCAGCAAGTAGCACTATTGACACTCAGTGGGGTCTGAAACATTAATGACATTTCCCAGCAGGAGTCCAGATGAATGAGGTAAAGTAGAAAGAATTGGTTTAGTCATGGAAAAAAACATTGAAATTAAAAATATCAAAGTTATGTTAAGTTTTAAAATTTTATTGGTTAATTTAACCATTCATTTAACAACTATTAATCAGTTTTTGAAAAAAATAATTCTAGTCTCTAATTAGCAACACTTTAGATTCATTGGTATTCTTATTTAAACCTCATGGTTATCTCTCAGTTCTGAAACTGCAAATTTAACCTTTAATATTGAACTAAGATCCTCGCCATTTTGAAAATAGTTTTATAATACAGCTATTAGATATGCTGTGTAATTAATATTCTTAAATGGACTTGACCTTAGATTTATCTGTGAACCTGAAGAAGATCTTTCAGATATGTATAGTTGAAACAAATTACTCATCCTATATTTTTTTGACTTGAGCTTTCTAATAGACTTTCCCAAGTTTCAGTTCATGTTAATCTCCTGAAACTGTGAAAGAGAAGACAATTATCTGCTTTCTCAATAGGAAATTATCTTACCCTACCCTGCCATACTCTGTTTGCTGGAGTCAGGACCTAATACCAGAAGTGTGTTGACTGTAATCTGTTTACTAACACTGAGCTAACACTTGTTGTTGAAAGCTTGTTTTGTTCTTAGCCCCTCTCCCCATGGGGAAGATTGTTTGAGCTATTCACTTTCAAAATTGCAGTAGATTTTTTTTTTAATTCTATCTGTACCTGTAACCTGGTGCTTAGGGAAAGGAAAAATGATGATTGCAGAATTGCACCTTGCAGTAGAAGCCTAATATGTTGAGGTCTGTAGGGGTCGAAGGTCTTGGAGTTCCTACTCATGCATCAAACCAAATGGAAAGAAGTGTTTGTTTCCACATAAGTCTGTCCTTGTGCAACAAAGTTCTGCTATGCCTAGGAGCTGAATTTCCCAGTCTAACAGGAGCAACCAAGTTTTTAAGAACCTGATTGCTCAAAATACTGGTTGTCCCTGAGCTTACAGGCAAGGGAGCAAGTTGTAGATGCTCAGTTTAACAGGGGGCTAAAAAGGGTGAATTCTTCCTGCCTTTAAAGCACCTGCCCATGTAGCTGGCTTCCCCTCCTCCCGGTAATTTTAAAGGTATTTTATTCAGTATGTCATAAATACATTATTAATAAGTCAGGTACAGTCTTTACATTAAATTATCATGAATTCCTGTGGAGAACGCAACATCCTGCTTTATCATTACTGCACAGAGCTGAGGGCCTGGAGCCATCCAATCCTGTGGCATTGTTCACCTTGTCACAATGGGATAAGAAAGCAGAGATGGGAGCATGGACTTGTGCAGTTCTATCCAAAGTAAGGGAGATTGAAGGAAAGAAGTGTCCAGCAGCACTAACCTGAGATGTGCAGAGTCATTGCTTGCTGGCCATTTCATTTTTATCTAAACAATAAACCAGTCCTGAAAATACTTAGGCTTGGCACTGAATTGTTAATGAGCTTGTAGACATGAAGTTAAGAAGATTTGAAAAGGCGACATATGGACTAAGATATAAGGACAGGATGCCTCTCACTCACGGAGATATATGATATATCACTCAGCAATGATATGGAATTTCTAGAAAGCATGTCTTATATTTTTTACCACCTGCTTCTTTGTGACAGGGGGTCAGATAACAGACCCAAGGGAAATCTCTCCTTCTATCCTGCTATTTCACAACATCAGCTTGCAAAGGGAAGGTGGTTGGAAGCAGACCAGCTCCTGGAAGTCCCAAAGTTGTCTTAGCTCCTGGCTCTCTGGAATATTGCTTTGCTTAGGTGTCTTATCTCCATGGAAGTAAAAACAACCCAGTTGTTTTTTTAGAATCAAATTAGTCACTTTGAGCACTAGACGTGTTTAGAGAAAAATTAGTAAAGCAAAGGCCTAAGTTCTTGATTATTTACTGGCAACAGAGTTACAGAACAGAAAAATGAAAAAATAAATAAATGCAAACTTCAAATATGCTTCACAGCTACAGATTGCTCCATCTGCCACATAGGACTTTTTTGTGGAAGCTGAAGAGACATTTCTGTCCCTGAGCCTGGTTTCAGAACTGCTCCTCAGATGGGGGTTCTCTGTGTCCCTTCCCCATTATATTGCTGGCAAAATTGTTTGTTGTCTCAGCTACTGAATGGAGATAAAGGGGCAAATAATTTCCAAAAACTTCTAGCCTTCATCTACCCTCTGTTTGGTTTTTTTTAAATTTCCAATCTTTTACCTTAAACTGTTCTGCATTTAAGATATATAGAGAAACTTTGCAGAGCTTATTTTTCATACGTACTCCTTCCTCAGTTGCAATGAGGCTATGCATCTATAATTAACATTTGTCATAAGGCTTGTCAGACAGGGTTGGGGTTTTTTTTTGGAAAAAACCCTGTAGATTGCCTTTTTTTCCCCTAAACTTTTATGGTACTAAGTGTAACACAGATGCAAGGGGTATGGGGCATGGAACAATCACCATTTAAAGGGAGATGCTTTATTCAAATCTAAAGTGGTTCAATCATATATATGCATGCCTTGATGACATTTGGAGCTTGCAGGTAAGACCTATGCTTTAAGATGGGCTGGATCCTAGTACCTTTTTGGTGTTATCCTGGCATTACTGACATTTATGGCCAAAAAGGTATCTTTAGCATTTCATTCTGGACCTTTTAGGAAGCAAAAATATTCCTCTGAACTTCAACCAGAAATATTGATCACCAGTAGAGCTTTTATTTGGTTTTCTTGCCTATGTCTGTATGGCTTCCTACAGTACTATGTCTCTACTATATCTCTAGTCCTGTACAAAGAAATTTACCAATGATGTCACTATAACTTTGTTAATTAATACATATTCACACCATCTGTAAGAGTTGCTAGTAAATTCTGATTCTTCCAGCACATAAATCTGCCACATGCTATGTAGTTACTTTCCAAAATGGGAGACACATCTCGCTTACAACTCACTTACAATTACCCATCCAGGCTAGTTAAGGTAAGACGTTTCAAGATATGATTCATCATGATATATATGAGATTATGCTTTCAAATTTATCCTTGGCTCTGTCCCTTAACATTTTCACCAAATGCTGAGCTGACAGCTGGTGTCAATGCACAAGCTTTGCATTTTTCCTTGCTTTTATGAGATTTTGCAAGATCTCTACAAGAGTAATAGTATTTTCCTCAAAAAATAACAAATTAAAAAAATTTTAAAGATTAGTGTTATATGAGTGAAAGTGCTGAAAAAAATAGTTTGTTACTGAGAGGTTGAAAAATTAGTGTTGGTAGAAACAGCCTGATGTGCCATGCAGGCCATTCTGTACAAATTAGCTGTTACTTATCTGCCAGAAATAATCCTGCACATTGGTGAATGAAGCCATGATTTGGGAAAAGGTGGAGACAGGTTATCTGATTGGGGTATAATTCCTTACAGGAGAAAGTACTAAGCCAGTTTTAGTACACGTGTGGTCTCAGAACTCCCACCCTGTTAATAACATGTTAAAAAAGAGAGAAAGATGAAAAGTAAAAAAGCTCTAATAATTTGGAGACAAAATATCTCTTAGAATAGCCGTTCTGGTATTATTAATAAGTGATTACATCTTGGAGAGGGACAAATATATAGAAAAATCAATACTAATTCATTTGGATCACTCAACAACATAAAATATGATAGACCACAAACCCATGATGTCTTCCTGGTGGCTTTGCTCTGGGTATGTATTTCTGTGCTTCAATAATTCCACTGCTTCCTTGAAACCTCAACAAAAAAAGAATGCAAAGAAAATGGGAGATTTAACCTGATTTTTTTTCATTTGCCATTCCTGTGTATTTGTTATTAGAGAAGGAAAACTACTCTGTGTTCTCTCTGACAGGTCTATTTCTTACCTTTCCTGACCTTGGCATTGGTTCTGTGTAACACTCTGAGATGGGTAGAAGTTCATCAAAACATTAGGGATGTTGATAGCTTCCCAGTAAGGGACCTAGAAAGGACAGAAGATTTCAGTTCTTTCTGTTATTGTCATTTGAAGCCATTCTTTTTCTGTGGACTGTTTGCTGTTTCCAGATACAGCCAGAGCCAGTTGCTCATCTCCCTGTTGACACAGGGACTCACAACTGTTCTTTTTTCTAGACTGTCTTTTCTTTATTTATCCATGCATCAGTAATCTTCAAAAAATTGGACACCACCATAGTTAGTGCTGAAGAAAGCTTAGAAGATTTGACTAAGCAGGATGTGGGTGGTAAACGTATGTTAGTGCTGCTCAAATTGATTCAGAACAGATCTGGGATCTGCATTTGCTCATGGATTAGTTGGGTGAATAACTTTGACTTGTGATGTAGTTTAGTAATGCTTCATTTAAAAAAAATTGACTGGGTGCTTAGGTCACATGGCATTTTATTTCCCTCATGGGATTACTGAGATGTTGCTAGTTTAAAAGCTGTGAAATGAAAACCCTGTGACAAGTGTTAACAACCTATTGAGCTCAATAAATACTTATGAAAAAGATCTATGCATTGTGTAAGCTTTACTCAAAGACTGACAGATCTGTCCTTGGTATCAATCGTCATAATTCTACTGACACCAATGTTGTTATGCTATTCTATGTAATCTGAAGATCTGCCCTTCAGAATAAGACTGGTGTGGTGTGTTTGCTCCTTTTCCTAAACATAGTTTTTCTGTTGTCAGCACTGAATTGTCTGTATGGATTTTTAGTTAAATATTAATTTGTAGCAAAGCCTGTGAAAACCTTAGAGTTTTAGTTACTGATGCTGCTACTGGCACCGTCATAGAGCAAGACCCAATCTAGTATGTATTGCACAGAATTGCAAGAAGGAGTTTGCAATTGGAAGAAGGAGTTTGCAATCCAAGGCTAAGATGGAGACAACTGATGTTGATAACATAGTGAGGAGCCCAAGGAAACAGGCAAAGTAGCTCAGCATGATACAGTAACCTCAGCACAGAAAGAACTCAACTGTTGACATCCTTTGCAGCCATCAGGCAAGAGAATGCTTCAAGGAGGCACATGAGGCATGACTTTTGTTGGCTTTTGTTTTTTTCTAGCAGCGGTAGAAGGCATAGAAGGTGCTTAGTTAACAATCTGAGTGGAAAATAAGACTGGCATCTTGGGCTGGGTGGTATCA
>NW_008689866.1:40730-47856 GCF_000695815.1 Acanthisitta chloris | reverse complement strand
AAGGAAAGCTGCTGAGGCCTTTGAATTTCTGTTGGATTTGAGAAAACTGCTGGTTAGCAAGACCTAGAAATAGGAGCTGACTGAACTCAAGAGCTAAGTGTGCAAATACATTTATGAATTATTTTTTTTTTAAAATCCAGCTAGCTCTGTTCAGTGATACGAGTGAGGCAGGAACTTTTTGCATTGATTCTGCTTAGAGAGACCTACCTTCCAGATAACTTTAAGACATGATTTGAAGTGGTGATTTGATGCTGAATGTGATTAATGTATAGGTACTTGTAGAGCAACTTTTTTCCCAATTTAACAGTTGAAATAAGGGACATTTCAGCTGAGGTTTGAAGACTGGGATTCAGTGTTTGAAGTGTCAGTGGTATATAACTCTTACTGTAGAAAGTTCTTCCTGCTGTGCTCTGGCAGAGCACAGATCTCACTCTTAAGGCACAAGGCAAAGTCTGCTCCCCTGAGGTTTTTAATGTACCGAGTGTAGGTTGATTGAACTCTTGCAAATGCTTTCCATATTTTGGTGTATGTCAAGTTGTTCTGGAAATGCTTTGAGTACATACTTATCACAAACAAAACAGCAACGAGAATTTCTAAAATAAATGACCGGATCGGTGCTTTATGTGGGCCATTTACGTTAGACAAGTACTGACTGATCTTATGCCAAACCACTCTCCTTTGGACTATTAGCAAAATAAAAGGTTCATATGTTTCAATATCTATGGTCTAGTTAAAGACATCAGGCTGAAATATGCTGGAGTTAGATATAGCCATAATATTTTCATATGGGATCCATCAGTTACAAAGTGCATGGACTTCAGGAAATGAAATAACAAGTTTAGTAATGGTGGGAGCTTAGATGGAGAATATGGTTAATGTAATTAGAAAGAGTTTCAATCAAGGAACAAGTTCATTGTACAAGTGTTCTTCCAGAGAGAAAGCACTTTCCATGAATGACTTTTGCTGCCCTGGCTTCTTGATCTTCATGCAAAATTAACTAAGACTCATCAAAATTACATGGCCTATAAACTAAGCCACTTCAGTTTAGTGTCACCTACATGAAATATTGGAGTGTGACCATGGCACTTGGTAATAAACTATCTTTTTAAAAGAATGAGTGTGGAAACCTGTGGTGCTGAGGAAATGAAAAGCAATTAAAAACTATATATAAAAGAGGAATCACAAGAAGGAATTAGGCTTACAGTGAATGACAGAAAAACTCAAGGAAATAACTGAAGGAAGAAATGTCATTCTAACCTTTAAAAATATTAAAAGATTAATATACCTGAAATATCATCAAAAACAAATCCTGTAAACAAATCTATATTCATGGGCCTTCGTGTCTATCTTCAGAGTGCACTTTTATTGTGCAAAGCATCAATCTGGTGGTCTAAGGAGGACCTAAGAGATGATGTGAGAAGAAGTTACTGCCACAAGGAAAAGAATACTGAAATTTCCATATCCTCTTTTCCTTCTGGATTACACTTTGGATTACCTAGGATAACACTTGGGAATTGCTTCAAGAAATTATACTCTGAAAAGCCTGTTTATAGCTGACACCAATCTATTTAGCAGACATGCTTATCAGATCTACTTATGTTGCTGCACAACTGAAAGGTGCTGATAGATGTAATACAGCTGCTAAGCTGCAAGTGGCTGTTTGTTGCTCTTGTAGCATGCATGGATGCTAGCTGGTAAAATGGAAATGACTGACTGATTGATCATGAGATTTTTTTTTAAAATGTGAATATTTATGAATGTATCATCTTCTATGGGATCATCTTTGAACAATGGTCCCAAACCATCAAATACTGCTGGTGCTCCATTTCTGTCATCTGGCAATTTGCAGACATACTCTGTTGAAAACCCAGTGCAAGGCAAGTTATAAATCCCTAGCTGATGCTGTTAAGTGTCATGTGGCATTTGCAGTAGTTACGGATGTAAATCATTCATAATCCAATATCAAAACTGAAAAGAGCAAATGAGTTTGGCTCTGTGGTTAAAAAGAATAAGGTATTGATTACCATAACAAATTAACAACTTGAAACCTGATATATATCCTCTGAGTGCTGAGAGCTGCGAACTGGAACAGTCATGTATTACACATTAGCCTCATGAGACTTAAAAGCAATTGCACTACAAGAATAGCTAGTTATTAAAAGAGTTCTGCAAAAATTATTTTAATGGCATTTTCTGCAGGGCTGGAACAATTACCAACTTGCAATCAAACTAATAGCTTTTCATTAACTAAGATAGTTGAGCAAGACCCTGTCTGAGCAGATTTGTTGTGAAAAATGGTGCTGGGTGTATTTTCAGTGGCAGGCAGATGGGTGGCAACATGGACTATTGCAGGATGGTAGAGGAGCTAAAAAGCACTTGGCACTTCTAGAGGCTTCTCCATTGACACGGTTAGATGCTGGGTTTTGGTGGGACCAGATTTGCTCTATGGAGTGGAAAGTTGCAGGAAATTAACTTAGAACATCTATGTGTTTGTTGGGAGAAGAGGTTAGGTTAAATCCCTACAGATAAACTGTTTAAGGATGCTTCTATCTGCTTTGAATTTTCCCTACTTTCCTCCCCCCATTGCAATGAGTCAGATTCCACCAGCTGATATAACAAGATGACAATGTGAAAGTGAACTAGTTTGAATGGATATCCCACTCTAGCCAGCAAGTTGTTTTCAGGATAGTGCTCCCAACTGATAGGACCCTGGAAACTACAAGGGAATGGGGTGAATATTCATTCATATTTTAAAGGAATTTCTCTTTGACTGGACTCACACTTATCCCTTTCTTGTTTACTCAAATGTTTTTGTAAAGTAGTTTGCTGGCAACAGTATTCATGGAAATTGAAAATCATAGCAAATATTGCAAATGATGATAGATTTCTTTTTTTCAGCTCCACATCAGGGCTTGTAAGGAAAGCCATGTATTACATTCAGAGTCACAGAGCAGAAACATATTGTTTGATTTTTCTGTAAACCAAAATGCTTTTTAGCTGAAGTTGCTCAAAACTGGCAAGATATATTTTGCTGATCACCTAGGGATAAAAAAACCTCCACAGAGGCTGTTGTGACTACCTCACACTGCAGATATTGTGGTATGTTGCTAGACAATTTGAGAACTGAAAAAAAAAGGTATGCTTGTGTGGAACTGTTTGGTTGGCCTTACGAGGGATATAAAAGATACTTTTTGCTTTATTGGGTATTGAAAGAAACAGTTTGTGGACCTATGAAGACAGGGAACCTCCCCAAAAGCCAAAGGAGAGATGTTTCAGGTTTATAGCTGAAATGAAAGTCATTTTGTCCCTCCTTTCATCCTGCAGTGTTGAGCTTTCACCAGGAGGAGGGAGGTAGTTTTAGGCATTTGAAGGAAAAATTGGGGTTAGTGTTTAATCCATGAGGAACAGCGCAATGTACTGCTGCCATGGGCAAAACTGATTTTTGTGGTGAGTTCTGGGGGAAAGCAGGACATGATGGGGCTGGGAAATCTTGGAGATGCTTGGCTGGGTGAAATTTCTCTCTTTCTCCTTGCGAATCTCCTGAACTCCTTATCTGATCTGACCTTGCTAGGCTGGAATGTCTAATGCAAAATTGTTGTTGTATTGAAGTTGACAATGTGTGTTGATAATATCTCATATTATATGAATATAAAAATTACATAAAACCTCATTTGGAACCATTGAACATGTTGAAGACCACTGCAACAACATGCAGAGATCTAGGACCACTTGAGAAAGCTGCTGCTGTGGTTTTAGGAAACTTAAATGCCCTGAAGTGTTATTTATTTGGTGACATATGACAAATTGTTCTATGAGGTCTAGATGATTGCAACTTAAAAATAAATTAAAGCCTCTCTCTGGGTGTCCTGCTCAATTTTGATATACAACACTCTAAATAGGAGTCTTGGCTGCCTGTGATGTGCAACATTTAAAGAACCAATTAACATTATAAAGCTCTGGCAAAGTTTCCCATTATCATTATTTCTTCTTCACTTTGTTACCTTGTATTTTCTATTTTTTCTCATGCTTTACCTGTTGCAGATCTGTTTCTTATGTTAATTAAACCAGGTTTGGGTCTCAATGTCTGGAAGAATTTATTGGGGTATGTGCTGGAGGGCTGATGTGCCAATGACTCTGCTACATCTTTCTTTTCCTGGCTGGGCCACCACACCAGGATTAGAAGTGATGGATATGAAATAAGTTCTGTACTGCTGGGTTTTATCCATAGATGGTCCAGTCCCACTTCAGACTGCAGGAACTTTTTCAGCTGACTTCAGTTGAATTTGCTTCTACCTCTATATGGATAGCATCACATGCCTCCCCGTGCATAGATATAACTAATATTGTTGTCTCACTTTCCTATGGCTAATCTTCAATCAAAAAAAAGTTGCAGAAAGTTGTTTGACTATTGGCTGCAATTGGAAAAAAGGGTTTCAACAGGTAGTTCAGTGTAAGAGCTTCTTTTATACTTAATTTTGATTTGGAATGACAATTTAAGCAGGGGAGATTTTGGCACAGTAATGTTCACATTCATGTCAATCTCATGAGCTACGAGGGGAAAAGTGTGGTGGTTTGTATTATTTTTTTTATATAAGGAGATCACCTTGCTTTATTTCCTCAGTATAACCTGGGGCTACTGTAGATTGGATGATGCTTTGGCTGTAACATTAATATCCACACAGCACAATGATCCAGTTGTGCACAGTGATTCCCTCATTTGGTGCTGCAGCCTTTGTAGATTATGCTGCTGGTTGGTAGATTTGCCTTCCCTGTGGGAATCAAAGCACCCACACATTTCCACTTCTGGTGAGGAAATTAATATCCTATTCATGTAGCTCTATATTGCTTTTAATTGGTTTAGTATTAAACTACCAACTGCTTTTCATTCATGACTGAACGAAATGTTATGGGATGTTCATTTCTAGAAGGCAGTTTGTCTCTGGACAATTGCAGAGTGTTTATTTCTGGGTTCCTGAATCACAGGAGGGAATATCTTATGTAGCAAACTGTATTTTCACCTAAATTAATGACCCTTTATTAAAAGAATAAGCATTTTTTTCTTACATAAAATTACTGACAAATATGGTACCATCAGCTTGGGTGGTAACTCATTTGCCCAGTAAAAATGTAGGTAAATATTTATGAATGGCATATTAGGAGCAATCAGGGAGAACTGTCAGCATAAACCACACAAATAATATATATATTTTTAACTCTACAAACCCCTTTGTTAAATTCTTAGAAGAGGCTCTTTGGGGCAGAAAGCCCTTGGAGGTGGAGTTCTCTCCTTATATCCACTTCAGAGACACCAGCCAGCTCTCTACCTGAACTTTGGCCTGGAGGGCCAAATGGAAAAAGGCTCTACCAGCTGCTATGGAGCTGTGCTGGATACGTGGCCTTTGTTGTCCTTACCTAATGACAGAGTTGATATGGAGGTGCCACATCCATGGGCACAAAGGAGTTAAAAAATCGAATGTTGATGAAAAATCCAGTGTTTTCCCAGGATTTTTCCTCTCAGTACCTCTTTTCATTCTGCCATCCACTCAGGAGGGGAATATCTTCATTTCCTCAAATACAGGTGAAATAATAAAAAGGATGAAACAAATTCCATTGCACCTTGTCCATGACTGTCAAGATCTCACAAGGTAGTCAGATGCCTGGTATAATTGGTGTGCTGCTGGATCAAACTGTTCCATGAATGTCTCTGTGCTGCAGTAAATTATATTAGGAATTCAGTCCATGATATTCTGGTCAGAGACAATGAAATATTTGTTCCTCAGGATGGTATCAGGATACAGTGTTGCTGAGCAAGGTGTAAAGCTGCAGCTCAGACCATCTGTAGGTATCAGAGATCCCATGGCCCAGTGTGTAAAATGTGGAATGTCCTGTAATCCTTGCCATGTCTCAACATATGTGTGTGCATCCTAGAAAACTAAGACCATCCACAGTGTTTTCAATTCTAAGAAAGGAGAAATATGTTAAAATTATGTATTTAAGAGGGATCTTGAGATAATCTGCTAAAATAACTTGGATGTACAGGTCAATGTATCTCACCTTGATATTCCTATAGGGATCCCAGTAATGCATGTTTGAGAAATCATGTGTCCAGAAAAGCAACCAATCTTGATTTAAGGACCTCTAGCAACCAAGAACATCCCTCACCACTTATTCTACTGGTTAATATCTTCACTGTTAAGACCATGTCTCTAATTCCTGATCAGCCTCAGCTTCCAACCATTATTTCTTGACATGTTTTTCTCTGGTGGATTAAACAGTCCTCTCCCACCTGGAAAAGCTTCCCCAGAGGTCCTTAGATACTGTAATCCAGTGATGTCTGAGTCTGCTTCCTGGCAAGATTTTAAAATGCCTCATGGTACAGTGTTATCTCCAGCCCTGGAATAATTTTTGCAGTTCTTTTCTGAGGCTTCTGCATTTTCAAAATCCATTTTAAAGACTTTACAGGCTTGGTGGGGTATATAGTGGGGGGAGAGTCATACATAAACACATACTCTATAAGTGATATATTTTGGGCTGATTTCATCTTAACTACTACATGGAATAAAATGTAGGTGTAACTTTTCACACATTAGATAATATTTAAATAAGATCTCTAGCCATGTGTCTGAAACAAATGTTACACCTGTATGACTTGAAAAGATGCACTTCATCAGGACAATGCTAGTGAAGTTTTTGTATTTGAAACCAACCCCCAAAACATGGAGTTCTTGTGGTCTGACCCAAAATACATTTATTTTTCCTTTCTGCAACATATATTAAAAGAAACTCTTTCAGGTTGACCATGAAATTTTCTTAAGCAAACAGTTTTGTTTAAAAAATGCTAATGCAATTTTACACTTCTAAAGTTTTTTAGTATTTTCTACTGCAACTAATTGCAGGGTTGGACAGAGTAATTTATAAATGGACATGCACATCAGTTGATAAGATTTCTTGCAGTAAACAAAGGAAGTGTGTGCAACTGAATACATAGTTGGGTATAAAAGGCTGCTTTGAAGCCACAGCTCCCCTGAAGGAAGGTGTAGACAGGCTCCTGGGGCATGATGGGGTCAGGGAGCTTCTCCCAGTGCCCTGTCCAGCACGTGCAAAAGGAGATCTCTTTGCTTTGAGC
>NW_008689866.1:39668-40689 GCF_000695815.1 Acanthisitta chloris | reverse complement strand
AAGAAGAGAGAGAGAAAAAGGAAGGGAAAAAAAGCCCTGAGCAGATCAGCAAAACAAAATGGTTAAAAAGTCCAACATGCAGAGGCTGGAAAGCTGCAGCATGATCTGGGTTGGGTGCTGGGAATGTCCATTGAGGCAGAGAGGAACCAGAGATACTCACTGGGCAGGGAGAGGGGCTTCAGCTCCAGGTGGCTTCAGTGAGGCTTTGGGCAGGCTTGGGGCTTTGGTGGGGCTCAGGAGGGGACAAAGTCTGAGAAAGGGGGTTGAGGAGGGCCTGGGCTGCTTCTGGGTATGACAACTGATGGGAAAATTGGAATGGGATAGGGCAGGGGACAGAAGGCTGAGAGGGGGGTTGAGATTCAGTGGGAGCCTGGTAAGACTGGGACTGATGATCAGGCAAGCTTAAATGTAGGGAGGGAGTCAGAGCCTGGCAGCAGAAAATAAATCACAGATCTCCATGAATTCAGTGAGGCAAATGCAGGACTATAATGAACACCTAGCTGCCATCACGTGCTCCATGAATCAGTGCCCCTGGCTTCAACTTTGACACTTGCATGTGTCAGGCCTCAGGGTGTTGTGCCACACCAGAAAGGGGTGAAAAAACACCATTAGGGAGAATGCAACCCAGTTTAAGTGCCTTGCCTGATACTGTGTCAAAGCTGCAATGAAAGCAGACACTGACAGATCTAGTTCTTCTCTGGCCAGGCTTGTATTCACTCAGCTCTGTTGAGGTCAGTGAGATCCACCCTAAGGAGAAAGCTTATTTTAGATTTCAGAACCACTAAAGACCCAACAGATTATACTTACTCAAAGCTGTGAAGCCCCATCTTTATGCTGGGGCTGTTTCTTGTGCACTGGCTGAGTGCTGACTGTCTCCACTACAGCATTTTTTGTCACCCTCTAGTTTGTGCTCCCGTTCTCCCATTGATTTGATTAGATCCAGTCATTATCAACTTATTTCCTAGGCAGGGTGTAGCTTGTGTAATTGCTTCTTCAACTGCACTTTGCCCTTGATAGACTG
>NW_008689866.1:8038-39650 GCF_000695815.1 Acanthisitta chloris | reverse complement strand
AGGGGGTAGAGAGCTTTAGAGAATTGCCATCCAGAAAGAAACCAGTGATTGCATTATTCCCCTTCAAACCATCGTCTACACTCCCCAGCCAGCTGCTATTGCCTAACTGGGTCCAGATGGTTTCAGCTCAGCTTGATGTTTTTTCCTAGTGTGCATTTATAATGCCACCAGCCCGTGCAGCAGCCAACTGTTGTGATTGGGCAATATTACTGTCATTACCTTCCTCTGCTTGGCACGCGTGATGGTTATGTTTTGTCTCAAGTTAAATTGCACATTTCTTAAGGTTTTTCCCTGTGCAATTGTAATGGTTCATTGAAACTGTGCTTGGTTTCTGCCTACAACCTGTTTGTCCATAAAGTAAGCCGTGGTGGGAGAGACAGGACAGGGAGCAAGTTAGTATTTGGTGTACTGCCTCCTCCTCAAAGAGCAGGGACTCCTGATTCAAGCTGGAGCAGGCAGGAGATGACCGGGAGAGAAGGAGGTACCTGCAAGATGAGGTGGAGGAAGAAGAGATTGTTTTGTTTGAGTTCTGCAAAAGGTATGTGCCTTCTGGATTAAATCTAACCATCTCCCTCCTGTGGCTTCCTTCTTCTAAAGGGATCTCTTGCTGACACCCACAATTGTATGTGTGTAAGCAGAGGGTTTTGTATGCACCATTCTAAATTGGATCAGGAAACCTTCTCCCTTCATATCCCTTCTCCCTCTGGGGCACCAATGACAAGTCAGATTTCTTCTATGACAGCAGAGGTGTAAAAACCTGAGTCTGCCTTCCTTCCTACAAGCAATCAGTGGAGGAATGTGCAGGAACAATGGAAAGGCTGTGAACTACAGCACCCTGCTTGTCTGGCTTTGAGCCTTTCTGCCACAGTGATCTCAAACAAGGAACACATTTTCTTGATTATGGCCTTGTTAATTCTTTATTTGGCTTTTGTTAATGCTCTAAACTGTGCTTAGAAAATACCCAGTGATTAATGATCACTCATTAGGGACCAAGGAAGCTTTAACTTGGTTCTGCTACTTCTGGCAGAAGTAGCAGAGCTTTACCTTTTTACCAGTGCCCCAGTGCAAATGGCAAGACTGTTTCAGATGCTGTGGTGTTACCTCAGGTAAGGAATTTTAGGGTAAGGTTGTGAGGCCCATGGCTACCCTCCACGGCTGCTCATACTTGCTACATAGACCATGCAGCTTATCAGCAACAGTTGTCTAAGCAGTCCATGTTACTTTAGCAAGTCACTGCAGCTAATTCTGTGGCTTGGTCCCACTTTGTATTGCATGGGTAGAGAGCTTATGCCATGCAAACATAATTGTAATACTTTTGGTATTGAAGGTGTGGCCCTATAGTGTGCACAGATGGGAGACATCCCTGCTGGATAGTACTTATAAGGTGCATTGCCACAGGAATGTAATTTTTCTTTTCAGAGAATTAAATGGACTGCTGATTTTGTTTGTGTTACCCTGCTGAGTGCTGGCAGGACAGCTATTGTATCACCCCTCATTCCCTTCACCCCATCCCTTCCCTGAGGAAAAGCACAGATGAGCTTGTTTTGAATGCAGGTGTGTGTGGAAGTATTGCCAGGGAAAACATTTTCAGAGTTATCTAGGAAAATGAAAAGTGAGACAGGATAGCTGTACCAACATACCTTGATTGCACTAAAATGAATGAGGAAACCCTCAGCATCTTGGAAAAGTGTAATATCAAAATTTCCAAATAAAGGTGTGCTATACGTATATGTATTTGTTGTATGCGTTTGGGAAGCACAGTAGTACAAGATAAACTGTTAAAATAATTGATGTTTTTCTACAGAACACTGAACTGTAATATTTTTCCCTTCCCATACAGAGGATTGCATGGAATAGTAGGCATTCCTTTGAGCATCATTTAGAAAGAAAAGTTCTTTAAAAGAAAAGTTCTTTAAAAGAAAAGACAAAGAAAAGGAAAAAAGCCTCACTCTGCCTCAATCTTCTCATAAGCAGCCAATAAACTAGCCTTCAAAGAGACTTCTGAGACTGACTGACAAGAGATTGCCTTTGGGCACAGTAGCTGCACAAAGCTGGATCCTGATTGTAGCAGATATCTGCTGGAAAAAGATACTTTGCTTTCTGTGCAGGAAAGAGAGATGAGTGGAAAATCAGTGAGATGATCCTTGGGAGTGATGAGCTGTGCAGGGTTTGGGAAGCTGGAGAAAGCTAGATACAAGCTTGGTGTCTTACACATTTTGGCTGTCTCAGAATTATTACCTGCAATAGCTGCAGAGCACTGTTCCCACTCCCAGGGTATCTGTGGGTTGGTAGAGGGTGGTCTGTCACCAGCACAGCACGTCCCCAGTCCCAACAGTCCATGTGGGTGGAAGTAGATGGGCCTGTGATATCTGGGGTTTTGTTCATTGCCTCTCCTTTCATTTGTGTCCTCCTTTTTTTTAGTGTTGTGACATCAAAGGGGCAGGTAAGGGCTGTTTCCTTGATCTCTCTTAATGACAGATACGTGGCAGGTTTATAGATTGGTTGTGATGACTGTGATCCAGCTGTATGGTGGGAGAATCCCTAAATCTCACCATGAGATGAGGTACATATCTTTAAGGCAGAGACACACATGATAGAATTTCTTTTCACCCTATGTTTGTATAGGCAGCAACTTCAGTAGTGCATAATGAAGCTGGAACTGCCTTTTAATTTTCTTCAGTAGTCGGCTAGAGTTACGATTATAATTTGGACCTGATTCTGAAAAGAATCTTAGGTCTTTGTGATCAGGCACATGATTTAATTCAGTTTAATTTAATTTTGACACTGGCAAGATTCTCATTTAAAGTGCACATTTCCAAGTGTATAAATCTATAGGGACGACACTGGCTCAGAACCTTTACCAGGCAGACTGTCATAACTAATGCCTATTAGTTAAATTAATGTAACAACGTGCACTTTTAGTACTTAGGAAAGAATCTGCTCCTCAAATATAAACCACAAAGACCTGCAAATGGCTATTTAATTAAACTCATTTATTTTCTTTTCAAATGCTTTTTTGAAAATTTCTTTCTTTCCTTGGGTAAGGTGTTCTTGCAAGAGAATGTGAATTAAAAATGCTAAATTCAGGGAAAGGCCAGGTTATGGTATAATGAGTATATTAAAGCTTACTCAATACTCTCCTAAATGAAACTCTATTTCTAGTGTAAAATGCAGAGGAAATTGAATTAATTTGAAAATGTTTCTGTGGTGAAAGGTGAACTCAAAAGTCTTCACTGGGGGCTGATATATGTGAGTAGCACATAGGAAACCTGTTTTAGCAATCACTTTCTGGATTACCTGGAAGTTCTATGAATTGCTATGTTATGTCAGAGCATCTTAACTTTAATTTCATTTTTTGAAATCTGTCCATTTTGCTTCAGTGTTCTCCAAATGCTCTTTGTTTCTAAATGCTTAAGACAGGCTCAGAAAATGCAGGAAAGCTGGATGCTTCTGGAGTTCATGTGACTTATTGCAGGTACCTTCAGCCACTGCAGCACTGTGAACTTCTTCTGGTCTCTTAAGTTCCCTGAAGCACAAGAATAAGAGCTCTATAATTCCGTGCTGTAGTCTTGGTTGAAGAGCAGTGCCTGGAGCTAAGCATAATACTTTTTGATGATTAATGAAAAAATGCTTTTGCCAGAGAAATCAGAACATCTAGTGTAGACTTTTAGTTCTCTGAGTTATTGACAGTCAATTTGCAATAAGTATTTAACATCTTTAATAAAGACTACTGTGGACACCCTTTTGCATTTCCCCAAAACTGTAAAAAATTGATTATTTGCATGAAGATTAGAAGATCAGCTTTGAGTAAGAAACAGAAATATGTAACCATAATAAATATCTAAATATGTAGTGTGTCCATTGTGAGCTTTACAAATATGCCAAGTACATTGAGTTAATTGGTAATTAATTCAGGGTAAAGAATATAGATAGTGTAAACATATTGATTGCCAACTCTTACTTTTCCTGGAACAGAATCTCTGCAACACCGAGCTGAATTAAAATGAAAGAGCACTACAGAATATCATTTCTGCTGCAGACTGAACATATTTTTATGGCATGGCATGCTACTGGAATGGAGCAGTAGTCACCAACTACTGCTTAGATGCATGCAACATATTTGGTGTTCTCAAAATCAGGAGGATCTGTAGGGAGCACACACAGTTAAAGAAGATAAGGTCACCATAAAATTGAGATTTTATTATAATTATAAATGGCCATGGCCAGCATAAACCCTCCACATCTGTAAAAAGACTGATTTTCAGAAAGAAAAAGAAATAAACAGGCTACAGAGCACATGCACTCTGAATATTAGAGGTTCAAGCTGGGGCATGAGAAACTGTGAAGAGGGACCAATGCATGTTCTCTGAAACTACAAATGCCAAAGGATGCATAAAAGGGTGCTCCAAGAAGCCATACATTATCCTGTGACTTGTTCAGGAAGAGTGAGTATCTGGCATTTTCCTTGTAAATGGACTTGGAACTATTTGTGACACAGCTCAATAAAAAGTAGCCTGATGAAAATTATAGTTTATGGTGTCCTTCATTTTACATAAGGGTGATTGTATTCTTTGCTGCATTCACATTGAATTATGTACAAGTCTAACACAATTGAGTCACAAAAGGTGACACCCGTCTCACTTAATTTTATATGCCCACAAAGCAGAAGTCTACATCTGATCTGGTTGTCTGGCCTCCTTTATGACTGTGGAGACAACAGAGAGTCTGGAGGTGCTTCTAGAGAATGATTCATCTGCTCTATTTCAGACATCTATCTGAGGAGGAGATGAATTATGCCCCTGGAACACCTATTTCTCCTTGACTGTAAAGAGAGTTAGACAACCAGCTCAGATGAAGATGTCTGTGCTATAATTGTCTAAGACCAAGCAAAATGAATCCCATGTGAGGTGACACAATTAACACCGTGTGCACCCTAGCCATGGCACACATCCAAAAGCCTCTTGCTTTGCAGCTCTAGCACACATGCTTGCATAGTCAGCTGGGTCTCTGGTTCCCCTAGCACTAGCGGTAAAATTTCTTCACTTGCCAATGTAGATTTCAAATGCAAAACCCCATGGGCACCAATGACCATAAGATTGCTGGCATGAGAAGGTCCAGCCCACTCGTGAGGTGTTCCCAGGATCCCTTCCAACCTGCAGTGAAAGAGGAAGGGACTTCCTGCACCTCTTCAGGTGATAGTTAAACCACTGGGTGTACTACACAGTGCTTTTGGGTTGTCACAATTTTCAGAGCTATGCGCTGGCCTAAATTGTCCCATATTGAGTAGCTGTCACCATCCTAAAACAGCAAGTGCTTTGATGGAGCAGGGTTTTAGAGAGTTCTGTGGGCAACAGCAAATAAAATAACAAGCAAAACAAAACTTGGCTGCCTGAGTTTTCAAAATATCCTGGTAAGACATCTGAAATATTGTCTCTTGTACAGTCCTGCTCCTCTGAGAGATCCAAAAAGGAGTTCATTTTCGTACTTGGTGTGTACTTTTGCTGCTTGAGATATTTCTTTCTGCTTCTCATTAATGCTCTTTTCAGTCCCACAGGGAGAGTGCTAGGTAAAGTGACCAAGAAAAGCTGTCTTAATGCTCTTCCCAACTTCATGAAATATTAATGTTTATTGTATTTGAGCCTTTTGTTTATTTAATATTTGCCCAGGGACAGTATAAGTTGTCCATATTGCTTTCCATCAGAATTACTAATGCAGGAAAAAGGAACACTATAACTTAATATCTACCTTATTAATATTTTTAATACAACAACAAGACAAACCAATCTTGTTACAAATCATTCTTGTTTATATGTGGAGTGAAGATGAAAGGGGTGAATGTTGTTCAGTACATGTTTTCTTTATGTGGCTACTGGGATCTGTGGATACATTTTTTGAGATAAATACTGAAGTTAGGTGCCTACAGTGACAGGGCTGAAATATCTTTCTGAGTACATGGCCTTTCCCTCATGTGGAAGAGCAAGTGTGAGAATACACCACGGTCTTCTGGCTCCTCAAGCATCTTTGCCATGTGTGTTATCAGAGACAGTGTGATGCGCTGTGAAGGAGCTTGACATTGGCTTATCTAAAAAGTCCACAGCAGAAACATCAGGGTTTCAGCTCCAGATCTGGTTTCCATTCCTTGGTGAAGATGAAAGATATCAACACAGTCAGACTCCTGGAAATGTTGCTGATTTCCTAGAAGAGGTGATATCTGCATTTTTTCCTGCCTGCACTGGCATTAACAATGAGTGATTCCCAAGCACATGTTCAATTGGTCTTTTCAGGCCAGAAAAAAGCCTAATCCCTTCTCTCCCGAAGGGAGATCCCTTTCCTAAGGGGAGCACCTTACAAAATGCAATGCCAAGGACAGGGTGATGTCATGGCCACTTATTCCTCCATCAAATATCCTTTGTAGGTGAGGATGGCAAAAGACATGCAGGAAAACAAAGGATGACAATTAAGTAGCCTGATTTTTCAGGGGTCTTGGGTTTTCTGAGGATTACTTCAACTCTTTTGTGTAATTGGAAGTAATGCTCTTCAATACTTTCGGTACTGAAAAGCCAGTTCAGCTCATCCTGCAGCAAACATCACAGTTAGATGCTGACTCTAAGCGGATATACTGTCTTTTAATATCTTCTTTCATTCCAGTGTTATGCACGTCCTGATCTTTTGGAAAAAAAGTCTGTCATAAAAGAAAGTTTTGGAATTGATTTTGAATGAAAGTAGTGGATGGGATTCCCAGCCCTAGTCAATTCTTACCCCATTCATGCTTCTAGGCAGCAGCTTTTTTTTCTATGTTTAAAACTTTGAAACTTCCCATGCTATGGGTGTTATAATACTGGTGTTATTATTAGTGGTAACAACAATAATAGAGTAATACTGCCTGAGCTAAATACGTCACTGAGGCTTTTTATTATTTTTATGATGCATATTTGTATATAGTCCTCAGCTGTTTTCCCCAAATAGATGCTGAGCTTGAATATGAGTGCCAGTAAACTTGCAGTTTCTCCAGCTGCCTTGGCAAAAATAATACCTGTGGGAGCCAATGAAACATTTATTACACATTGCTCCTACTGTGCCCACAATGACATTTCTTCAAATGTGGCTGTGCAGAGATGGAAAATCTACTTATTTGTTTAGTTTGTCACGGTATTATTATAAATTAGATTATCTTGTGCTATGTGAAGTGTGATAGAGTTTGGTAAAGTTTTAATTCTTGAAAAGGTGCTGCATAGTGTATACTTATATTTTGATTGCCAGCTGGATCTGGGGCTCTCTGTCTTGTCTGTGTCTCTCTAGCATATTGTGGATGGTCTGGGGCCAGCCGGCTTAGTTAAGAAATGCAAAAGTGGTTTGCAGTGCATGAGCTCCCCTAAGCATGATTTTTTAAAAATTTGTGCTATAAAGGTGTGCTAAAACACTTGCAAGGTGCTAGATTGTGTGCTTTTGTTTAAATGTGATTCATGCTCTTAAGCAAACAAGGGAAGAAAAAAAAGAAATTCTAAGACTGTGCAAACTCAGTGGGAAGGAACATGCACTGTGAGAATGATTGTAACTAGTAGGGAGGGGAAAGAAAGTGAAAATCTCCCCAAGAACCTCAGAATTAGGAGTCTGTGAAGAGGAAGGCAGTTCCAACAGGCTAGCAGTAGAAATTGGCTGTTAAAAAAGGGGAAAAAATCATAATTGGAGGGAAAAATCAAATGATTTGTTCAGTAGTACTCTACTGCTTGCACAGTCAAAAGACAGCTACTGACCTCAGAGCTTGTCAGAAAAGTAAGAGACGTTATGTCTTGTATAAGCTATACAGTGACGGAAGCAAACACATTCCATCCAATGTGTCCATCAGATGATACTGTCATTTTGAAAAGGAATGGTTAGGGATAATAGGGAAATTGCAGCATAATGAAATAAATTCCTTGCATTGATCTTCATCACAGTGGCCAAGAAGGAAATATCTTCTCTAGAGCTTTTTTTTTTTTTTTTTTTTTGTAGGTAACAAAAGTGAGGAACAATTTAAAAATGAAATTATTCACTAGAGCCAGATGGTATAATCCATGAGTTTTGAAAGAATTTAAGAGAGGTTTATCTGTAAACAAAAGTACTTGAACTACCATAAAAATCAGCTACCATAAAAGAGGACTGGCATTTTGCCAGAGTTATAGTTCCCTTATTACAAAGAAACTTTTCCTCATTACTAGTTAAATTAGTAAGGAAAATAATTAGGGATGTGTACAATGCTTAAATGATCACCACAGGCAAAATTTGTCTTCCTCCAAATTACTTAGGGGAATAGATGATGTGGTAGGTAAGGGTGAAAAGGCACATCTGAATTTTGGAGTAGCCACTGACAGAATGCCATGCTGGCAGGTGAGAGGACAACTCAGTTGTGATGTAGAAACTAATTATGCCAAAGTAATTAGGGTGAATAGGAACAAATCCTCAGCTCTGCAACTGGAGGGTATCGTACTGAGTCAGCTCCAAGCTGATTTTAACAGCCTGCCACCACCAAAAACTGTAGAAGTTAAACATGCACTGTGTTCTTGTCAGCATGAAGGTGCCTATGTGCCTTCAGAGATTCAAATAATTTTTATGCACCATCTGATAATATACTTCTGAAAAGTAAAGATCGGGGGAAATATGTGTCTCTGAGCACATATTTGGATTTTGGGTTGCAGTAGGTTTTTGACTGGAAATATTTGCACAGCCTCAGGTCTCCCATGTAGCAAAAGATGTTGCTGGCCAAAATTTGCCTCCTCCTCTCTCCTTGCATTAGTTTCCCTGCTAAGCTTTTGATGCAGAGTACATAGATAAAATCATGGCGAATCATGGAGAATACTCCCTGTCAGGTAAGCTGTGCTTTCTCAGATGCATTTCCAATTCCCTAGGAACTCACCTGTGAGTTCCAGACCTGTGCATTCTCTTCCCATTGGAGTGTGTCCTGAAATTCAATCTATTTTTGACTGAGGCTTTGGCTATTCTTGCTAGTCACTGGTCACATTTTCCTGCAGGCTGAGCAGGCTTAGTACCTGCCTATATTTCTGTGGGGAACCTGCAGAGAGCAAAACCCATCAGTGACAGAGAAACAGCCTCATTATGTACCAGCCAGAGATATCCACTGAATTCCTTCCTCGGGGTTATTGTGACTAATTTTTTCCCCACCCTTTTCCCCCTCATTTTTTCAGCCCTTCAACTGTGCCATAAGGGTTAGGACAAAAGTGCTGCCTCTTGTGTCACCTGTTCTGTTTTATTGGTGGGACATGGGAGATGTTGTGACAGTACTATATTTGTGAATAACTCCTTGGATGCTTCCCGGTTTTTTTAAGAACTGTCCCCTTGCCAGTTAAAAGGAGGAGTAAAAGTGGCAAAGCATCTCACTTCCATTTAAAGTTCCTCTCTGACAGGTATCAGATTCATGGTCTGTTCTTGGGGCTGTTGTGGCAGAGCACAGATAGCAGCAAGGTGGAGTGTTTTGGCAGAGCCTGGGTGGCTCTGTCAGCACGGTCTGTGGTGCACGAACCCCAGACAGCTCGGTCCTCCAAGTCACCTTCTTGCTCAGCTTGCCCTTTGCCTCTGGTCTTACGTACCCATAGGTGCAGAGGAGAAACACATGGACTTGGAGTATCCAGGGCCAGCAGTCAGAGGCAAGGAGAGATGCTGCATGGACTGAGGGGCTGTTCTTTACCAGTGTCCCCAGGTTCCCACTGACCTCAGCTGCTTCATCCCTTTCCCTGGGTAGCCAGAGCAGTGGAAACCCCATCAAGCACAGCTCTTTGCATGCACCTCCAGCAAGATACCCAGGGCCAGATCTCCTTTGTTTGATCTGTGCTACAACTCTAGAGGCCAATGCTTGCTCAGGTTACCATCACTTTTTCAAGGATGGGGTATCAGTGTAGCATGGTGTGCACAGTGCAGATCAGGGTGATGCTCCATGCTGCATAGGCCTTGTTGAGCAAGTAAAACATGACACTGGATTTCTCAAAATATCTTGATTACAATCTGCCATTTAAGGGTACAGAACTGTAAACAGGCAGAATTGTTTAGCTGATTATTGTATGTTTCTTGACCAAGCTACAAAAATTAGTGCCTATGAAATGTGATTATTGTTGTTTGATCATTCTAAAAATTTTGTTGTGGCAGGGACAAGCCTCTGTATGCATTTGAGCCTGGCTGTTTGTCCACATCCGAATTACACGTTCTAATTATAAGTAATTACAGGCGCAGGCATAAGCTCTTTTTCTGCCATAGATGTTCCAACAGGATTCAGACATATTGTCAACATGTTTTAGCAGTTTAATTGTAGAGCTGGAAAGCAAAGAGTTGTGAGCTTTATTCTTAGTCCTGGCACATCCCTTGCATCCTTGGCTGTAGCTGTGCAAAGTTGGAGGGTCCAACTCAAGCCTGTCACTGAGTCTCTCTTTGCAGCCTAGGAGGAGAGGCAAGTGCCCTCTGCACTGCAGGTCAAAGGAGCCTGGATACTTGGCTTGGAATAGCTGCTGAGCTTTTAGGTAGGCAGCTCTGGTGGGATCAATGTTGCCCTTGCACCTGTGGGCCCGACTTGTGTGTCACTGCTGCTTACCTGCTTGTCCATTGTGGCGGTGTTTCCTGATATATCTCAGCTGAGGTCTGCTCACCAAGTGGTGGATTTAAAGTCCCACTGATGCTAATGGCCTCTCAAGTAGCCCCTGAGGACACCCCCCATCCCTCAGCACTCTCCACTCTTCCGTGTGGATATTTTTCCAAACACGAGAAAGGGATTGCCAAGAGAGGAAGAGTTTTTAAATTATCCTCAACCTGATGAGGCCTTTCCCTAACATAAAAACTGCATGTCAGAATATTTATTCCAAGCAAGTAATGCAGAAAAAACATTTCCTGGTTTTGTCAGAGGCAGTCTGTAGTGGAGTTGCCTGTGCTCCTATGCTCTGCATTGCCGGTGACTGGTTCACAGCACTGCAGTCCCAAAAGGATATGCCTTCTCCCTCAGCTCAAATGAAAACCATTTTAAAGTTGATTTTCATATATTTTCAAAATACACTTGTACCACAGTATGGTTGGCATCCTGCAATAACAGCAAGGAGTCCTTTTTGTCTCATTTTGGATTTTGGAGAGCTTAGCTTTGCTTTCTTACTGCTTTGTCACAAGTCATCATAGCAAACCTGCGATTACCAAAATCATGGATGGCATAAGCACAGGAACTGCTTTTGTTGTGTTTGCTTGCCAACCCCCCCAAATCCTTGTTAATATTGACAAGATCCCAGCTTCTGTGGTACTTATGAGCTTTTCTACCAAAGTGCCCTACAAAAGGCTCTTAGACATATAAATTATGCAGTGTGCTATGATCGTGTAGCTGAAATAAAAGACAACAATTTCTGAAAACAACCTGCACGAAACTGCACTGTGCCAGTTTCACAATGGTATAGTGAGACTTAGTGGTAATTAATCAATATTTCATACATGACTTTCCAAACCTTGATGAAATGTTTTGTGTTGAAATGACGGACGGACATTCATTGCACAACGTTCTCCTGCCATCCAGAAACACACCAGGCACACCTCAGCGTGAACTCCTCCATTAAAGTTGAGTTTTCCACACTCTGCAGTACTTCATCTTTCTGTCTTGATAAGATCAGTAAATGTTTTGCTGCAGGAGAGAGGGCAACACAGCTGTATGGAGGTTATGCACTGAATCCAAATGGGAAGGGAGAGATATAGAATATATATAATGCATTATGTACACAGAAAGTAATCAAGTACGTAGTCATTATAGGCAAAGAGACAATTCCAGCTCTTACTGGGCAGACATTAAGTGTAGAACACCTGCCTATTGCATCTATAAATAAAATCTCTGCGGTTCTTCCTTTCAGCCTGAGCAGCCTGAGCATGTGTTTTCTGGAGCAGCTGTCTGCTCAGGGAAAAGAGCAGAGAGTCACCCTGCGGTGGTAACTGTTTAATTTACATCAGTAATGACAGCCCTGGCACAGCCTGTCCTCCTCGCCAGCTCTCAGCGTGGTGGCGAGGGAATTCAGCTGCTAGAGCTGGAGGGAGGAGATTCCTCCTTCCTTTTGAATGATTCCCTGCAGTGCTGCGGAGCTGAGAGGGTGCTGGCACTGGCTGCAGCCTGCAGCTCCTTGCTGTGTGCTCCTGGGCCCCAGAGCATCCCAGCTAGGAAGATCTGTTTCCTGGGCGTCTGTCCCACGGAGCTCCCCATAGCCATGTGGTCAGAATCTCTAGGCATCTACCCTGACAGGTGAGGGGAGCCTGAAGTACATTTTTTCTTTCTATAAATAGCTCCTTGCTGTTTTACCTTACAGCTCTGTGTCTCAAAATACAGTATGAAATTTTTCCTTGCCCCCATGCTGTCAGTGCAGTGCTGGAGAACTGCTGTGGGTAGTGAGGAGGAGACTTGATCTTGTGTTTCTTTTCATCAGACACCTCTGGGAGGGTGCCAAGGAAGTCTCCATTTCTAAAATAGTTTTATTTGTCTGGGACAGTATATACCTATACCTAGTCCTACACCTGCACCTATACCAAAGTCTATTTTGTCTCCAGGGTTTTTCCCTTGCAGACTGTCAGGGAAATATGAGCTCCACTTTCCAGCCTCTAGCATGGAAGCTTACAGAAGACAGGAATACCCTGGCATGCCTGTGTAGAGAACTGACACATTCAGCTGTGATTCTGAGGTCACATTTATTGGACATGTTCACATACCAGAATGGTTGGAGGGAGTAATTGAAATTATCTATGATAACAAAAATAGATATTCTTGGCATGTTTAATTCTACATCATTTTCTACCTGTTCTTACTCTCATTCAAACTGGATATCATCCAAACAGGTAACAAAATCAACTCACCTGGCTCGGGTGGCCAGCTATGATCCATCATGATTACCAACAAGTAGTGGAAATGAGCAAATTTAGAGAAGCTTTAATACTGTTGTTGACGTTTTGGACAGCAAGTTATCAATAACACAATATTTTATGATAACTGAGATCCACAGCTGTGTAATTACTAGGCAAAAAGAGGACTGGAATTTGCGAGGAAGATGAAGATTAAAATAGTTTATTTTGCCACGGGTATTAGAAGTGATTTTCTTCCCTTATGTCTACATTGGAAAATACATGAACTGAATTGAATTTGCCCCTTAGAAACAAGAAGCATAACAGAACTGATTACGAAGTTTGACATTCAGACTGTACATTTTTCCTAAACCACTACCTTAATAAATATATACTGATTCTAAAAAATACCAGCCATGCCATATAAAATTCAAGAAGTCATTAGTGCCATGTAAACATACAGGTTCATTAAATTCAGACTGTGTTACTGTCTTGAGTGCAACATATACAAATACAGGCTTGATAGAATTCCATCACTTTAGAAGAATTACCTACCAAATTAGTTCAAATATTTTTTATTTTCTTCACAGGAAGAGGTCTGCCTTCAGTTGTATAGATCTTCATTCATTGTTTCTTCAGATCTGTTTTCTGAGGGGTGTTTAATAGCCGATAGAAAAAAATCACATCTTTTCTATGAGAAACAGTGTTTCATCAAAATAGAAATTTGCCACAGGAAAAAAGACTTTGATGAAATTGTGCCCATGAAAAATGAGAAACAATGGCTATTTCTCCTTGTGGCCGAGTCAGTGTGATACATCATAGGATGCTCCTAGACCTCTACTGTGTGGAAAGGCCACGGGAAATACAGTCTGGCTGAGGAACTGTGCCCATCTGGGAGAACAGGAGGATGAGGGGAGACAACTCCTGAAAGGCTTTTTGGCAACTGGATTAGACACAGAGATTAATATTGACTCAGATCGAACCAAAAAAATTCATTTCAGGCCAGTGAATGAAAGAGGAAAGCCTTGTTTTAGGAATGTCAAAAAATGCTTTATTTTGATCTAAATGTTTCCAAATGCCTTAATCATGAGTGAGCAAAACTTCTGTTCCTTCCATTCACACATTCTATTTTTCTGTGTCATTTCTGTAGGAAACAAATCCAGTGTGATTAGCATCTCCTGCAGCATGAAAATCCTGTGTCTTTATTCTAGTTCCTCTGTTGTTAAATGAGTTTAATGAAAGCGCTTGAAACACTTTCATTTCTTTAAATGAAAGGAATGACAAATATGAAAATTTTTTTGCTCATACTATTCTCTTCCTGAAGACAGAGGATGCTCTGTTACTCTGGGAGGCACAAAATTCACATTCCCAAGGCTGACAATGCAAATTTGATGCTGCCTTGTGTTGTAGATGAGCTATGGAGCAGTTAAAACCTTACAAGTGAATCAGAAACAGTCTTTTCTTCTTCATTTACCTGCTGATGTCTCAAAGCACAAGTTTCCAGTGTCTGCACATGAAGCTTTGTACAATCCACACAGAATAACTGATTGTCCTCTCAGACAATACAGAATCACAGAATAAGATTCATTTAGGTTGAAAAAAAACCTCCAAGATCATTGAGTCCAACCTTTGACTAATTTCCACTTTGTCCACTAGACCATAGCACTAAGTGCCACATCTGGTCACTGACTGGTGACTCCACCACCTCCCTGGACAGCCTGGTCCAATGCTTGAAATGCACATAAGAAATTGAATATATGAGTTATTTTCTTGGACTCTTCTGTTTGAGTGGGATAAGTTGGATCTAAAAGACATGAAGAGGTCTGTTTGACACTATGCACACATCTGAGCTGGGCAATGATGCTACCTACGTAGCAAGTAAGTAGCCATGCACTACAAATAGGGTGTGTCCTAGAGGTAAGACATGTTTGCCAACAGGTGATCCCATTCTAGCTCCAGCAAGGGTATTTGAGTCTCCACTTTCTGAGTAAGGTGGGTATTATCAAGGTACTCGGCAGTTTTCAAGCTGTATGACTTTAAAACTATGGGAGACTTTGGTACCACTTTCACACGTATTGCTTTCATGAGTGTATAAGGCCGGAAGGACTTTCACCATCTGCACTATAAAAAATGCTATTTCATCCAGTGTGTCTTGCATTGCACTGAATAAAAAACCCTCAAGAAGGATTCCTTGTGTCAAGAGAAAGAGCAGATAATAGGACAGCAAATATATTATAGGAGATACAGATTCATCAGCTGACTTAATATAAGGTGCTACATCTTCCTACAGACTTTGTAGGAAGTCTATAGGACTTCCTTTTACATCCTTCAGCTACTGTAGTGACAACCACTAAAATCTTTATTTCATTGTTTCAAATGATGGCACCGTGTCCCTTCATACCTTCCTAGATTGTTTTGGGAGTAGTCTGCTGTCCAAATAAACTTCTAGCTCCATCGATCCTGGTCTGTGGAGCTGCTTTTTTCATTAGGTGTCTCAGACCAGTGGAGAGATTTACAGGTTATACCTAACACATCAAGAAATCAAACTCTAGCCTCAGGATTAAGGGGCACAAAGTGCCTTGCACCATGCTATGTAAGGCAAGTTCTGCCTAGAGCAGACTGGCTGCATTGCACATCCTCTGGCCTTCAGATGTGCCTGCAGCCTTAAACTATGGGTGTTATTTCATGTGTTTCATTTCAAAGTGCCCAAGATCTGATGTACTCTGTAAGGCTTTTGCCATAGGCCAGTTAAGCAAGTGGCACCAAGTGTGTCTGTATGTGAAAAATGACATGTTAGTCCATGAAGGTGTGAAGTCTGCTGAGACTGTGTCAAACCAGTGGTGATGCAGTCTTGTCCACGCTTCCTTTGGGACTGGTCCTTGGCATAAGCATCCCCAGTATCTTTCCCAGGCATGGTGATAGGAGCTACCTAGGAGAAGGGTTTAGTGCTTGAGCTCTGGTCCTCTTCTGTGTGGGGTCAAGGTGTGCAGTGTAGGCACTGCTGGTGTCTTAGATGCTCACAATCATCTACTGCCATTTCTTCTTCCAGAGAATTAATTTTGTCAGTGTTGGCCGATCAATACCAGATTGGGAAAGGCATATGAGCAAATACCAACCTGGACCTGCTGTGCACAGCTGGGGAAGCCAATACTTTACAGCCTTCGTGTTAAGACCCATTTTTAAACTACTTTTTTGTGATAACAGCATAAACCTTTTTGCTTCTTACCTTGAATACAAGGGTTCATTTTAAAAAAAAATTTTAGAGGGAGAAAGGGGTTAAAGACTGAGGTGCACTCACTGCCTAACCAAGCCATGTATTGAGCAAAATCCTTATGGCATTCATTGTGGAAAATTAGATTATTCTCATATCAGTGAGTTTCAGCTGCAGATTTCTATTTAGTTCATTAATTTGCCTTGAAGTTGGATGGAATCAGGAATATATTTCTCACTTTGATTGAGTAATTAGGGTTGATACTTTTTTGCTTTCATGCTACTCCCTTTAAAACTCTTTCAGCTGTGTTTTTGAAAATAAAGTGAGTGAATTTATCATATTTAGACATCAGCAAGCACCACATGGCAGAGACAGCTACTCTGGAATCCTAACGGGCTCTCAAGAATTATCCTGTGTGATTATCTCCAAGTCTGAAGGACCATATGTCACAGGCTCTGCAAATGGCATCTGGTTATATCACACAAAGAGGTTTCTTCTATCTATTTTGCAAGCAGCTCAACCCAAACTGGTGAACAAATCCCTGAATATATTGAAAGGAGCAGGATTCCTTTGAACTGTGTTATTGAAACTGATGTATTCTGTGAGCTGGATGCCTGTTTTCTTTAAAGACAGCCTAACTCTCTTATTATTTCATGTTGTGTCAGAAAGGACACGTGAAAAATCAAATGAGTAGCTAAGCCAGTATACCAGAAAAATAATTATGAATGACCTTTTTCTCTTCTAGCTACAAATGTCATCCAGAAAAGGTACAACCCTTTCAGCTCCATGATAGACCACAGTACCTCTAATCTATCAGAGTAGAGATCTTGCAATGGGAAATGACTTCCAAACAGTGCCATAATTACTCAAACAATTATTATATTGATCCGAAATTTTATAGGTCTAGTGGGTGGCCTGTCTTTGGGAGACACGGGATGGTGAGGGTTTTATGAAAGCTCCTTCTTGACTCAGTCCAGGCGACTCCATGGACCTTCCTGACATACCTAGTGGCACAGGGAGCTGCATATCCATCCCCAGCGAGGTCTGTGCTCTGACCTATGGCCCTGCCTACATGTATCATTAGGTGAAAACTCTGGTGATGTAATCACAAAACTCAAGTGATATAAAAATTCTCTCAAACCTTCATTAGGAAATACCTTATTTCACATCCTCATCGGTGAAAGCAGCACACTCAGCACTTCCACATTTCCTATCTATATGGCTTTTCTGCAGGCTTCCAGTCATTGCAGCAGAGTTATACCAGTAAGACCCAAGGTTTTTCTCTGCACAGAAATATGCTTACTGCTTTCCAGGAGAGAGTGATAAAAAGAGTGGGTCTGGCTCACCTTTAATGCTCAGGTACATTAACAGGAATTCAGTGCAGAATCAGTGTGAGGATGCCTGTATCCTTCCTACATGTGTATTCAAAGGTGAGGAGGATGCAATGTTGTAAATCTCCATCTAAAACAAACGGTGCTTCATGAAATGATGCCAGAAGGGAAATGGAAAGAAAACTGTCACTGGGCTAAGTCTGGGGCAGGGCTTCTCTGTTTAGTGGCTTTCTGACATTGAGGTTGGGAACCACACTCATCAGTCCTATCTTGGCATGCTCTATGCTTTTTATTGTCCAAGTAAAATTGTAGATCTGGAGACTTCTAGCAGAAAGCTTTAGGTGTCCTGGTGGCGTGGACAGGCTCTGCCACGTGCTCTGCTGCATGCTCTGCCATGAGTGCTTTGACTTAGTCACCATGCAATCTCGGTTCTCTCTGCTTGGAAAGCAGCAGCATGGCCAGAAGCAGCTGCTTGAAGAATCATCCCCAGGCGTTGGTGACATATTTTAGCTCCAGCCCCCATGCTAGGTCCTGCCTGAATTGTGGTACATCCCTAGGAATCTCCCTTGCTGATCCCAGCTTTGCCTCTTTGACTTGGTCCCAGAAGTGCCCTGATCCCACAGTCATCTGCAGTCTGGCTCTGCTGGTCACCTCTGAGCATGGGGGACAGAGCTGCTGGGGAAGGTCCATGCTGCAGCCTGTCTCACTGCCCTGCTGCTGCCCACCCCAGCCTCACTGTGCCCTTACCACAGATGTTTAGGGATAAGTGAAGCCAGACAAGGTTAGGTCAAAACATGGTAAAAGACACTCCACATAAACTGGGTAAATCCACTGGCTTTTAAGACCTATGGAGTCTGTGTAAGGCAACAGCGATGGGGCTTTTAAATCTCTCTTTAGAGAGGTTTTGAAATGAGGAAGGTTATTGCAGCATTTAAAATGATGTATTCCTAGAGATTTACGTATTTCCACATCTCTTTCCTACAAGCAATATATACATATATGTGTACATACTCTATGGTGGAAATATTTACTTTGCTCATTACTGTGAGCTCCTCACTGCTCTTTTATCTATCACTGTATCTAGCAAAATGCCACATTAGGCAGTAATTGTTATTTTAATTAATATTTATCTGTATGATGCCTCTTACATTTAATGTTAGGCTCCTGTGACTCACTGGTACTGACAAGTGATCTAGAGTTGCATTAACAGCCTGTGTAATATATGGTCTGTCATCTCTAATACACTTAGATGCATTTTTCTGTGTTATGCTATTTTGAGGATTATATCTGGTTTTACAGACAAATGGCCTAATTTTCAGTGCTTTGTCATTTATTTGTAGCTCATGCCAATTTTTTTTTGCACAGATTTAAATTAAAGTAAGGAAAAAATATACTGCAGGACCTCAGAGTCTCATAATAAAAGGCTGAATCCAGACCTCAAAACTCTCATTTCAATCAGTCACAAAGGGAAAGCTTCAGACCACTCATTTAAAAATATTTGTCTTTTTCTCCCTCCTGGTAATTTCCTAGTGATTTCTTACGGTCATGTGGAAATTTCTAAGAGATATATATCTATATCTATCTATATTTTCTCCAGCATACATCGACCTTTTTGTACAAGAGGTAGAAATCTATCTGTGTTTGCTGATAACTGGTCAAGCCCAGCATGTGTCCACCCTCTAAAGGGAACTTGGGAACTTCTGGCCTTATACTATGATCACCTTTTGGTATAAGGAGCTTAGAGAGTCCATTCAGAAGTTATCTCAGAGAGGCCAGAAAAGAAGATTAAACAGCTTTCAAGCTTCATGAAAGCGCCTTGTGTTGTGGGCCCATGCTCAGCTTGGGGGGGATGTATGTAATAAATTATGTGGATAATTTCTGAATTGAAGTATTTAAGAGTTATGTGGAATATGAGGAGTATTTTATTCTAATGAGATATTTTACTTGAGAGCTTGAACAGTTTTAGTCATACCTGTGTTTTTTTTCCTCCTTGTCCCCACTAGCAATGATTATGGATCTTAAGATTAGCTGTGTCTATGTGTGTGGGTACACTTGCAAGCATATATAGTATTTATATATGTGCATGTATGTTTGTGCAAGACTTGTGATGCCATTATATACAGTAAGAAGGGGTGGCCCTTGGGTTTAGTTTGCCCCTGGGAATCATGTTGTAACTCTGATACAGTTTGTATGCAAAATCGCTTTCTCCATCACTACCACGTTGACAACTTCCAGTTTCCAACCCTGCTGTGAAAAAATACTTAGTATAGGTGTGCTGGGCTCCTGCCACCAGCTTCCTCAGTCCTCAATATCTTTCTGCCAGCTACTGTGGGGATCTGATCTGCCCTTTCTCACCTCTGAGGGTCAAAAACCAGTGACTTGAATCTTGGCTGGGATAAAGGGTAGGATGCATGGAGGGATGACAGCCACTGAGTATCACTTTTAGACAGGTACTTGTGTGCAGATGTCACTGGATGCTAGTTAAAACCCCCAGTATGGCTTAAATAACTGTCTTCTATTTTCAAAGCTGCTTCTTGATAGAGCTGATAGAACAAAAGTCTGCAATTAAAATTCATGTTCATGTCACAACATGACAGTGACTGGTGAACACAGTACTAAAGACTCTCCTAGCCATGAGTTCTTCTACAAAATCTTTATGGAGAGGAGCATTTGGTCCAAAGAGTATCAACTGTGAAAACAGTTTGGAATATGGCTGAGACTTCTGATGTGCATCAGTAATATATGGGTGACATGGCTGATGAATACAATACATCAGGAACTTAGACACACACACACATGCACTTGTTTTCACTCTTTGTCTCAAGAGGGCACAAACATAGTTCCCATTGTGGCATATAGACACAGAATCTTAATTTTTGCTAACTCTGGAAAATGCATGCATATTATTGAAGTAAGCCTTGCCAAATTAAATGCATTTCTTTGGGAAAAATAAAATTTCCAGTTCAAATGTAGAATTGAAGGCCTCACAAATGTTGCATTACTCATCTCCCCAAGTCTGAATTCATCCAGTAATTGATCAACAGGTTCAGCTAGACGAAGGCTGAAAGTAAGACCAGCTGATGAAAATGATTTTCAGGGATCACAAGCATGGGCAACAAACCCTGAGCCATTCAGCCAAACACTACTGTAAGTACAGCCTTTAAAGATGAGTTCAAGAGTGTGGCCAAACTGTACAAGCAGCAGAGCTTCCATTGTCATTTGCAGCAACAACAAAGAGATTATCAATAGTACGCTCTGTAGGATCATCACTGTTCACTGTCAAGGGTCAAGACATGATTCTCTGCACTGGGGGACTCAACACTAAATCCAGAGCATGTGAGCAGAAACCTTCTGCGTCATTCTGTGTATTGCCAGATTGTTGCCATCAGATGTACAGTTTTGGGTGGGGCTGAGCCCTCTGGGACTGGGAAGGGTGATTTAGTCTTGTCTGTATGCTCTTTTGTTTAAGCTGATTATGCAATATCTCTGGACTTCTCCAGAAGAAAACTTTCAGCTAAGATTCTGTAACACCAATAAACCCATCCAGGAACAATTGTTTCAGAGTAAGCTCCCCATTTTCTAGGAATTATAATGGGAAGGGCAAGCCACACAAACAGACACTGCAGACTACACGATATGGCATGATTCATGTGCCTACTTAAAAAAAAACAAAACCAGCTTCCCCTTCTCCCAAAACTAGTAATTCAAATATTAGTAGTGGATGTCTCCATTTGCACTAAGCAAACCTGGTTTTAATGGCTCAATAGGAAATGCCCATTTTTTTAACTGACCAACTTCCTGGCATTTAGCATGAATAAATTCAGGCTATGCATCTTGGCCTATGAATATGACATCACTTTAAGAGGTTTATTTGTGAGTCTTGCTCTGATACACTTCCAAGATCCCTGGAAAAATCATGACTACCATCAAGTTATGGCATTAGTCACTGAAAATCTCTTGCTTGATTATGATGGGTTGCTGGTTTTTTCCAATGCACTTTTAATCTTTGGATTTCTATGCTGTTTTCATCCAAACCATTTTCTGTAAGAACTTCTCACTAAATTGCTTCTGAATGAAACAGATATCTCTGCAGTATACTCCTTTACCTTACTGCCAAAGTAAATCTAGATTAACTCCACAGAATTTGGTGAAATTGTTATGTCTTTATGAAGGAATGGAAACTCAAAATCTAGGTAGTGACTGTAGTATATGGTATATTGATGTATGATCTACTTTCAGCTGGCGTGGGAGTATGCACCTCATTGTGTGATGCTCATTATATGTTTTGAATGTTTCAGCTGAAATGGAATGAATTATAATTGACACACTTGGGCTAGTGGTGCTAGCTAGCTTGCTTGCTATTTTTATTAACCAGTCTTTCCCTGTTTTTCCTCTTCCTAAGGAGAAGATTGATGCTTCTTTGGAAAAAAATAATTATGAACCTAGCCCAGTCTTTGTACCTTGAATTATGCATGGAGCCACCATAATTGCACATATCAGTCAATGCCTGCAGAAAACTGCAAGGCTAGGTGAGTAATGGCTGTAGGTAAACACACATTTAGTCATACAATGGTTACGGTAACTGAGTGTGCATTTTGTATGCACAGTTGGATGAATGTTGTTATGACAGCTTTCACAGCTGAGTTCATTGCAGTACTGTGTAGCACAAGAATATTGCTTTTCTTCTGGGATTGTCCAAAAAGGAAAACTGCTCTTCTATTTTGGTGTAATACTTTAGGACGTATTCTATCTCAGAGATTCATAGACAACTGGAAGCTTTCAAAGCTGCCCTTAGTCTGTCCAATCCCAGATATATTTACACAATTCTTGGCTAATGTTTACCCAGTTATTCAAAATCTCCAGCATGAGAGGGTCTGCACCCTCCTGAATTACCATTGCAGTGACTTAGGAGCTCTACTGTTAGAACAGTTTTCCCACTATTATCCAGTCCAAATCTTTTTTGCTGTAATTTGGGCCTGTGTGACTTTTGCTAGGCACTGTGACCATGGAGAACAAGTGTATTCACCCTCTGTCCAACACAGCAAACTGTTAGTGTGGTGAAAGTGGTGAGGAGATCTGAAGACCACAGAATAACACTCCCAACTTTAGAAGAAATGTGTAAGCATCGTTAGCTCAGATGCTGCTTTGTCAGGAGATAGTGGACCTTTCTGAGCATCTTTAATCTTTTAGGATTTAAAAATGTCCCTCTAGCAATGTAGCACATAAAAACACATAATCAGACCTTTCTGCAAAGTGCATGACTGCACAACTCCAAGCCGTACCAGAGGCTTCCTAAATGCTGGCTTATAGTCATTTTGAAAAACATTTCATATATATTTCATATATTTATGTCAAGACATAGACAGAGAGAAGGATTATTCCTTTACTGTAATAGCTTCTAGGAATTTCAGTTTTGCAATTCCCTTTGTGGGCACCAAATTTTGAAGGCTAATGTGGGATTCCTGGTTATGTTTAGATTAATAATTGAGATAGGAGGTGGAAGGCCATCACACACAAACTTCTCTTCATTGAGGGCTGCTACAGGTGTTTAGTGCCTCTGATTTTTGAATCTAAAGCCTTTTGAAACATGCTTATTAGAAGATTGCTAAAAGGTAAGGGGTGCCTCAGTGGTGCTGCCTTTGTGCCAAGTGTGCCAACACAGTGCTTACAGATGGCACTGTCAGCAGTTCAGAGCAGTGTGGTATGAGAGGGGATGAATTGAGTTTGTCTGATCTCAGGGTGGGCTATGGAAACCTGACAAGTGTGGAAAAAAGGGCAGTGTCAGAGTGGAAATGTGGACCCAAGCAATACTTCTGTGGGGTGGGAGAGGAGAGATGTGCTTTCACTGGCTGCACAGCAGCAGCCTGGCAGAGCAAAATCAAAGTCCCTGTTAGCAAATAGCTCTAAAGAACTGCTGAATGCTTATATAGGATGGGAAAAGGTGTACCAAGAATGGGAGGAACAGACACAAGCTTGTGTGTTAAGAGCCAAGAAGGACAAAAGGTAAGACATCTGTCCACAAAATCTCATCATTTATGAAGCAGGATATACAGTTGTTCATGAAGCCTCTTCTCAAGGAGAAAGATGTTTAAAAATTTATTTATGCTTGAGGCATTACGTTATACTCTTCATAGCTAGTGTGAATACAAATACCAGATGAAGGACGTTTATGGTCATTCCTAATACTGAATACTCCAGGAGGATGGGAGTTGCCTAATTTCACACTTATGGTCTCCACTCATTCGGAAGACTTTAGCCAATCCCACCCTCAAGTGATATGTTGCATGTCCTATGTCCAGTCACTCACTCTGGTGGCAACAGCAGCCTTTCTCCCAGATGTGTTCTTTAATCACCAGACTGTGTTTTTTCCCAGAGCAATGAGTTGCCACTTCATATATTTGTTGCTACATGGAATATTAATATGGTAATTATGTCTGTCTCCTTAGGGGACTTGTATTTTATGGTAGCAATTCAATACTGTTCACTATTCGGAGGTAAAAAAATGCAAGAGTTGAAGGTTTTAAAGGCCTTATCTAAAAATCAGGCAAGAGGCATACCAGAAATCACCTCTTTATTTCAGAAAGAAAAAACAACAAGAAAAATATAATTCATATCACCAAAAACACAAACTATTGTTGTTTTCTTTTTTACACACCAAAGTGCCTTCTGAAAGGTATAGAATGTTGTGCTTTTCTGATAAGGTCCTGAATAAATCACACAACCCCAAAATTTGGTGCTGCAGGATGCAGTGGAGTAACCCTGCCTGAGCTCCAGGGCAGAGTGTGAAGAAGAGCTGTAGGAAACCTTCTTGGGGCACGGGTGCTTGCATGAGCCCAAACAGCATTTCAGCTTCAGCCCAGGTCCCTGTCTGAGCTGTGCTGCAGCTCTGCCCACTCCTGCTCACATCTTTCACTGATCTTAATTCGAGGCTTTGCCTCAGAACTGCTTCATCCCCATGGCTGGAGTCACAGTCCCCAGTCCAGCTCTACTTGACACCTCTGGGGCAGTGGGATGGGGCCATGGGGAGAGGTCCCTGCCTGTCTGACTCTGCTGCTCTGCTGCCTCTTGCCCTGACAGTGCTGTGTCCTGACCCTTTCTCTCTGTAGTTAAGTCACTGCTAGCACAAAGAGATACCCATAACAGCTGTATAAAAAAAGCTCACAATTGATTTTATTCTCTTTTTCACTGTAAAAATCTCAGTCAGAGAGCAAGAGAAAAACCATATTTGTAACCATTAGTTTAGTCAATGGCAGAGCAGCAGCTCTAGTGGTCTGTGGTACCTTTAAGGCTTGATTCTGCAAATACTTACACATCTGCATATCATACAAGTGATCCAGCTGCATGGATCTAAGAATATGTGTGTGTGTACATATACACATATATATGCCTATCTTTGCAGGAAGAGGACCTTGTTCCATGGAGAATATATTCCCTAAATGGTCCTAGACTAATCTATGCTGTTTCTTGAAGCTCATTTTGCTTGATGGCAGATGGAGACAAACATCTTATAACATTAATTTTCTTATTGGATCTCATCTGACAAAATCCCCAGTTACTTTCATCTTGCATGAACCATTATTCTTTTGTAGATACATGCCTAATAAGCTTAAATTCTGAAAATTAATATTTACACTTACTAATAGCAAGGGAGAGTTGAAATCAAACGTTGCATGATCTTCTGGGAAAGTCAGAAGTAAAGCACTCTTCTCAGTAATCAATAAGTCAAGCAAGCAAATCTCTAGACTGTTGTTACAACAGAATCTGTCATACAAAGTGAAGATTTGTCTGAGAAATGGCTAAGTAAATGCTTCTGCCACTTAGTAGTGGTTTGGTAGTTTGTTTTGGAGTTTTTTGTTTGGTTCGGGTTCTTTGTTTTGTATTGTGAGCTACAGATTAAAGTACAGGCACTAGTGGTTGTGTTTTGCATTTTAAACTGAGATAACACCTGGACCAAAGCATCTGTATGTAGTCCTCACCAACTTGGGTCAGTTTAAGGATGGGAAGATACCCTCTATATTCCCTGTCTCAAACTCTTCCTGTGCTGCTCCTTCTCCCTTTCCTTTGTGTCTTCTGCATTTTGTATCTCTCAGCATTAAAATACTAGGATAAATTTACTTGACATTTTTACAGACTATCAAATAAATAAATGGTCTTATACCTCACTGATCTGTATCCACCTGTGACAACTAATACCCCTCAAAAGGGACTTCACTCCCTAATAAATGTCCAAATGCAAGGCAAGAATTTGAGCTATCTACTTGCAACAGTATCATCATTTTCTTACAAAGTGTATCAGAAAACACTTACCAGAAAATAATGAAGTCTCAACATAATATGAAACTGAGCTTCATTGCTACAAACAAAATGCATTCCATGCTGCACTGTTTTTAGCTTTTGCAACTGTGCTTGCTCATTTCCTAATTTTGTTTGAATATGAGCTTAAGCCTTGGGACCTAAAATCTTTGGTAGACAGGTAAATGCCCCAAAGGGTCACATTTGGAGGCTCAAACAGGCACATTATGCTTCCCTCCAACCCCCCTCCACTGGCATTTATGTTCCTTTCTACTGCTGCTGAGATTTGCCTCTGTCTCGAAGGGAATATGAATGACTCATTGTTTATCAATAAAACAAATCCTTTTCCATTATGCAAATCATCTCTCTCTTTTTGGACATCCTTCCCATCAAATGTGGCAGGTGCAGTGGTGAGAGAATGGGGATGCAGACAGGTTGCAAACGTGGGGGTGCTGTGTCCACTTCTTGGACACAGAACTGCAAAATGGTCAGATGAACAGGGTGGAACCCAGTGGCAAACACAAACCCTGGGATGAAAACTGTGTTTTATGCATCCTGGTTGGACCTGCCAGTATGCTTGTAGTTGTGACAAATACTGTATATAGGGCAGTAATGGAAGCACGTAGGATCTGTGGATATTGTGGCACAAAAGCAACAGATTCAAAGGTGTAGGCAGTCTTTCCCCTCCCAGGAGATAGAGGAGATCCAAGCTGGGGCAGCAGCACACCCATCCATACCAGAGCCCATCAACATGTAGCAGTGTAAAGACTCGTGTGGTCGTGCTGGCCTGAAATGTTTTTGCTTGATCTTGGAGCCTTTTTCTCACTCATAATCTAGCCTTAGCTGATGGCTTTATAGTGTTGGAATTTATCAACGTCTACTTGTTCTTCCCTTCTGTTCTGCTTTATCTAATCTGTGTATGGGAGATACAAGTCCTCCTACCCATGACCTTTGCCTTTCCCTTGTCATATACCCATTATCAGCTAACTACCTTCATCAGAGGAAACTAATTCCTTTATATTGGCAAGGCTAAAGCTCCATGAAATCAAAGGTGAAACTCCCACTGTCTTGATCTGGAGCAAAAGTGTCTCAGTTTAATCAAAGAACTTGAGGAGAAAAGCAAAAGAGAAGGCAGACACAGTAAGTTCAGTCCACAACAAACCCCCAAATGATCAAAAGCTTACAAAGGTCTCAAACCTTCCCAGATATTCATGCAACATCTAATATGACATGGCTATCCCCAGGACTGAAGCCTGTTACAGATACCACCCACCTCAGTAAATGGTGTTCTAATTATAATGCTTCCCTCAAACCTGGAGTGTGTGGACATTGACTAGTTTGCTACTGGTTGTAATACTATTTTATTTTCAGCAACTGTTATTTTTTGGTTGCTGTCTGGATTTCCTTCTAAAGTCATAATTTCTAAACTGTGTCACTTTTCATTAAGATGACAAATCTGGCATTTGGTGGGATGTGGTATTGATCATATCAAGCTCTGCTATTACGGTTGGCAGCAGAAGAACAACGTAGGGGCTGGCTGTGCCTGGCTGGATCAAATGGCTTCCCTAGGGTTTGTTTTCATCCTGCAGTATAGTTCTGACTTAGTGTGAATAAAAAACACTGAAAAGGTAACATGCTGATTTGCTGAATTATCTATCAAGTGAACTGTTCAAAGCAGAGGTAGGGCCAAATGACATAAGTAAGAAGAGCACTGTTCTGACTGTCAGGGGTAATTCTCCACCTGTGAGAGTCTTATTGTTTACTGCTGCACAAGAGGGTTCAGGCACTGAACAGTTTCCACTGGATGAATGAAAGGGTTTGGGGACCTTTTTGCAGGAAACATCACATTTAACAGTTCTGACTTTTTTAAATTTTGTTCTTGCTAGGGCATATGGACATTATTAATTCCTCATAGTTCTTTTAAATATACTATAATATCAGGCCTTGATGAGGAATCCATATAACCAATAATCCCCTAGTATATCCCTGCCTGCAAAAGCTCTGTGTTAGAGTGCACTATTTTATGGAGGAAATAAAGGATCCCATTCCATGCCTCAAGACATTTAACATCATGAAACACATGCCTTCTGCTCAGAACCGCTAAACTCATCAAAGAATAGAAATAATTCTATGCTGTGTATGGTGCTGTCCCAGCATAGCTGATAACTTTGTTTGGCTCTTTATCCCTTCTCTAAGTTCCAGTGGCTGAGGCAGGTGGCCATGGATGTATGTGACACCCTGGGAAGTCCAGAGCCCTGGCACCATTGCTAGCAGGAAAGGCACTCGAAGTGGGTGGCAGAAGTGAATCAGCTCTATGTGGTTCTGCTCTCAGTTGCTGCTGGAAACACTCCAAAGTGTGGAGAGAACTAGTGAAACAAACCAATTACAGGACAAACAGTCCCCTCCAAAGCACAGTCCCTACGCTGTGATAACACTCAGTCACTCTGTCACTCTATGCCATGATGAAAAAATAGGGAGAAACGGGAGGGAAATTTGCTTTTGAGATATTTATTTATTGAAAATATTCAAATCAGAAAGACTGCTATTCAAATTCTGAAATGGAAAAACTTTCTAAATATTTTATGGATTTTATGGAGTCTCTGTTTAGCTAATTGCTTGTTTGGAAAACAAATCTGTGAATTCAGCAATTGGAAATACCCATATGAAAATATGGCCATATTGACTTTTGTGTTGCATACCAGTTGGTGGACAGGTGTTGTATAGCCATTTCTACCCCTTTTCCCTTATGTATTCCCAGGAAGAAAAGCCAGTGGTAAGGAGGTATAGACCTACTTTTCAGTTGATCTAGACTAGTTTTCCAGGGCCATACAAGATGGCCCAATGTCTGTGTCCCAGTCTGGACACAGATGTGCTCTTCAAACATGCCTGAATCCCCAGCCCCGTACATTGCATTGCTGATGGAAATATTTGCATTAGTCAGCTGATTTTGAAACTTCAAATATTGACCTTTTGCCAACTTAAATGTGTGTGAAAGGTTAATTTCAACATTCTTTATGTCTCTGCTTAAAAGATACGCACTGCTGACAAGCTCAGTGCAGACCCTGTGAAGCACATTGACCAGCCCTGTACTGAGAGCTGACACAGCTGTGCTTTTCAAGAACAAGTTTTCACTCCTTCTTTGAGCAGTGATGGCCCATGCTTAATTTCAGGATGATTCTGGAGACTTGGCTACTGACCAGCAGTGAGACTGCTGTGCAAAGACAACAGTTTTCCATTGAAATAGGTCAGTTCTCCAACATGATCAGCAGACTGCTTAATTCCCAGACATTAAGCTAATTGGATTGTCCAGATACAAGATACAACAATCTTTTGTATTCTTAGAAATAGCTGTGGGATTACAACTTTCCCATAGGTTTAGCAGTACTCTCCACCCTCTCTCTCCATTAAGAGAATTCAATCCTATTTCAGAAGATAACCTTGAGAGAATGAGGAAGGTATAGGCTTTCCCTCTATCTTAATATAAGTCTGATATGAAGGTTTAATTAAGAGAGAGAAAATAACCAGGAATGAACACAGGATTTAAAGTAAAATAGACCTCATATAAGTGAAGTAAGAATCACGAATGTGATTCAAAAGGTCCCCCTGCTGAGACAGAGCAGTTTCTCACTGAAGCTTGATATAAGATCTGCCATAGCTGTTTTCCATTTCCCCTTTGTGATGCCAATTCTTATCCTGCCTTTTCCCTTATTCTGTCTTGGTTTACGAGGGTGAGAAGTCTTTTTTTTCCCAGCTTGTTTCTTTTTTGAGCTTGGTATCACTTTTACTGTGGTGTTGTGGTACTAAGGCTTTGCTGTTGGATATTTTTTGTAAGGGTATAAACACCTGACATTCCCACTAGTCCATCTCCTAGCCCTTTCATTGCCTTAGAGTAATCAAAGGAAAAACTGCTACATCTGCTGTGTTTCCCTTCTGTGTTCTGCTAAGGACATAGTATTTTCTGTAAACTGTCCTACCAAAGCAAAAAGTAGAGGGATGTAAAATATGGAGAAACTTAAGTTGCCTGATCTGATAATATCTGTCTTTTCCGATGACTTTGGAGTGTGCTTGTTTCTTCATGCATGCATTAAAACTCTCCCACTCCAATAAGTTTAACTGTACAAATCTCTGAAAAGAAATATTTTAGTAAGTATATTTCACTCAAAGGATTTCAGAGCTCAGAAAGTGAAATCCAGCTATTCATATGTTTATTCATAGATGCATCTTTCCCTTGAGCTTCTCAGATTTTGGCAATAGGCCTTACTGAAGGAGTCCTCGGAAAAATTCTGTCTTGCCTCCTGTGGCAGGTGTGACATTGAAAACATACTACTTTTCATGGAGATGGTCTTGAAGGCATGCATATATAATTGTATATATGCCAACAATTAGTCCTTCTTTCCAGAATTTTAGGTTTAGGATATGTTTACACTTCAGTTTGAGTCTAACAGCATTGTAGTCACATCTTAGCCTGTACTGCACTGAAGACAATGAGAAGCTATTATTGGGATTCCTACAAGCTGTGACAATGATGCAAATATATTGCTGGGATTCCTAGATGATGTTACAATAAATATAAATGCTAAAAAACATGTTTTAAATTTATCTTTGGCTGACAGACTAGTTTGAAAATGTGATTGGCCACTGTAGGTGATGTTTTTCCCAAGCTAGATTTATTTGTTCCAAGGAAGAAGTTCTAAAAGCCAGTGAAATATTCCCAGGATAATTCACACACAGCTGACTGAATAATTCATCATGAATAATGTATTTAGATTTTGCCTCTCTCTTCATAAGGAGATTAGGATATTCTCAGATACATTCATTATTCAAACTAATACTGAGTTTTCTCATTTCTCCCCCCTGCAAGGCTTTGATTCTGTCACCTTTACTCAAGTTGAGTAGCATTTTCTGTTGGGAATTGTGCTGATTTTAGTGGCACTTCCTGCACAGCATGGTATGGGGGACAGCATCTGGACACAAGTGAAAAGGTTACAAGCACTTGTGAATATTTGATAGTTGCACTTTGAAGTTCCTCCTGTATAAGATTGCTATGCAAGTCCTAGGAGATACTTTTGTTAGCTCTTGTAACTAACCATCACAACCTCAATTTATTAAACATACAATTCAAATTTTGATTGCAGCTGAGAGACAAGCTAACATCTTGCTTTCCATGAGCAGTCAAGCTTAGCTTTGAACACTTCGCTGTTTACAGAAAGTGAACAAAAAAGATCAAGAATGAAGGCTAAAAGAAATGTGTTCGAGTGTGCTGTCATTCAGAATTTCTCTTGTTACCAGTATTGCTTCCGGAGACTGCCCACGGGCACTTTTTCAGCACTGAAACAATGCATTAATCACCTCTGTGCCTTCCTGTTCCCCATGGCTGAAGTTCTTTATGGCACTATAGACCTGGTGTTCAGCTGGACACGTGAAGCTTCCTTCTCAACTTCCAGCAACAGTGGCTAAATGAAGAGCTAGAAGTGTAGATTGGGGTACACCTCCACTGGAGTACACCCTCACGGATGCTCTGCAGCTACTAATGCCACCCCACTTGGCTGAAGAAACTTCAGCCTGGTGATTCCGTAGGCTGATGTTTCCCACTCCCTGGCTAGCTGTTCTCCCAGGTCCCCTCCTGTTCCTCCCACCCAGCTAAGGCTTGAAAACCCCTCTCAGCAACCATGTTTTGGTTGACAGTTTTGTGTTTTAGAGCTAACTGTGATGGGCTGAGCTGAATATTTAGTCTTTCTGAAAGAAAAGGTTAACTTTCCTAAAAATCATACAATCTCTTCCAGTAGCTGGATCAGAAAATCTCTCTTTCAACACTCTGCCAAGATTTCTCCTTCTTCTTGGGTCAAAACCAAGAGCTACCTCATAGGGGAAGACTTTGGACTAAATATAGCCTGTATTCTTACATAAAAATGTAAGATGTTTTATGTAAGAAGATTATCCAATA
>NW_008689866.1:1981-8015 GCF_000695815.1 Acanthisitta chloris | reverse complement strand
AAAATGAAAAGTTCTGCCAATGTGAAGTAAAAAACCTGTGATAAAGCCTTTGGAGCAAAGTGCTGTGCCTCCAGAATGGGGATTGCAGTCTTCTGCATGATGGGGAAAGGACACCTAATCAATACACGTATTTGCAGCAGATACGCTCGTGGTGTTTGCACCAGAAAGTGGTTGCCTGGCTCTTTTAAAGTTCAAGCCAGCCTGGAGTTGGCAGGTTTAGAGTCCTTTGAACCCAGTCCAATACTTAATTTGATGGACAGGGTTGGAATAAGGCAGTTTAGTCTGTGACAGTAAAACAAATACAAATAGCCTCCTGGCTCTCTGATGGTGTTTACAAGAGCATTAAAATGATTTCCAGCTAATGATACACAGTTGTAGGGGTTGCAGCACTATATCATGAGGGTAATGCTGCTGCCATTGTGGTGTGCATCTAGAGAGATCCAAAACACAATGCCAGCAGAGCACTGTGGACAATGTACAATGCCAGAAATGGCATTCCAGCAAAATAGAGTCAAAGTGTTGCTGTTGTACTTCTTAAAAGTGAGAAGATAAATGCAGGAAGCATGGCTTCACATTGGCTTTGCCTGATGCTTTAGTGATGTATTTGTTATTATTTCCCTGGTATACATAGACCTGGTTTTAAATCTTCTCTTTGCAAGTACCTTACTCCATATCAAGTCCTTGCTTCATGTCATGCCTTTTATATAAAACACCTCTTATAACATACACTTAGGTTTAGGAGGACATTCAGAGCACTTGCAGATTTACTAATTTAGGCTTGATATTATTGCTTATTTTTAAAGAAAGTTTGAAGCTTGTTTTTCTGTAACCATCACATTTTTCCCTAAATGAAAGGCATTAAAACAATGTTCAGGAGGTGTTTATGCATACACACATTTTGCATAAATGCTGCCTCGGAAAGCAGTGAATTTTATATTTACCCTTTGGGCTTTTTCTCTGCTATAATGCAGGTTCTTGTGTGAAAGCAATGCCCTTTCTCCTTTCAAACACTAGCACTCATCTGGTTCGGTGGAAATGCAGAAGCTCCTGAATTCTTTTTGTTCAGCACAGAAGTGGTGTTAACATTGCAAATGCAGAGAATGTCAAATCAGTAAACTGCTGACTTGCCTAGCATCTGTCTTTTCAGCCTATTTATGCCATAGCTGTATGTTAAAGAGCACCATAAACCACTTATGATTTGACCCATTCTGTGCAAATGAAGCAAAATCTGCAGATAACACAAACCATAATTCCAGATGTCAGTAGGTTGCAGATCACTCACTTAGTATTTTTAGTGAAAGATGAACAATAAACACTCTTTTATCTTATTAATAATCTACATATTATTCATATTAACAGAACTGGGCCCTGCAAACGCATAAATATAAGTAGATATTGTGATACTGCCCTTGCTGTGAGTGCTTTATGGGTTATAAATTACTTGAAATTATCATTAGACACAGGTTTCAGTGGAGCTGCACTGAAAAGTCCTCCCTTCCTCCTAGTTTTTAAAGGCATCACAAGCCTATAATGATGCTGAAAAGTGGAATTGATGGAATTGAAAACTGTAAAATTGGAACTGATGTGTGACTTGGTGGTTTAGATTTTGTGATGTTTCCCTCTTGTGCCTTGTGCAAGAATTCTCTGGTTTTCTTGTTTCAGATTTTTAATGTTATTTTAGGGATTTACTTTTCCCTGAGGACTGAATTTTTCAGAATCTTTGCAAACATGGTTGCTATGGAGGCTGTGGAGAGGAGGTATGGAATGGGGGGAGACAAACTGTTGTTACTAGCACTCATTTGTATACCCAATCCATTCAATTCCCAAAACATCTGATTTGATCACTGATGTCCCTATGAAGAACCAGCAAGACAAGGATTAAATTGTCACATTGTTAAAGATCATTGTAAAGTTAAGGCCTTCATTGGGATTAGAAGATAATATATGTTCAGTTGGTCAGGAATAGGAGATTTCACAATTTAGGATTCCCTTTGTCTTTTCCTTCAGTATTTTTGGCTTTATAATGAGTGTTCTGAAAGCAACTTTACTTAGTTTCATCACTGGGGGGGAAATGCTAACTGGCATGATTAGTCATACAGCCAGTGGAGTTTCAGGAAATTTGGCAACCAAGCAAACAGGAAAAAAAGTAAGGTTTTACCTGAATTTTTCTGTGCTAACCTAAAGCTTATTTACAGCAACATCACCCATCAAGAGAATACTTCCTCCACTGCTTTTCTGTTAGGCAGACTGCCCTGTGCCAGAACTGGTGGCTTCACCGGGCTTTTCATGCTGTTCTAATCACTGTCCCCTGTGCACAAGAGGAGGCAGCCAACAGCCCATGACGACACCTGCTCTTTTGGGGCCAGCAGCAGAAACAAGAATTAACTCTGCAACAACTTGGATTTTATTGTTTCAATATCCCAACCTCAGATGCATTAATTAAATTTCTGCTTGGAAAAAAAAAGGATCTTCTACTACCTAGGAGTGTTATTTTGGGTTCTGTGCTTTCTTGTCACTTGTAATTGCCAGGATTAAGAACGGCTCCCAGATTCCATCTCCTCTATTTCGTTCAGTTTGTTCCCAGGATTTACACTGCACTAGGTTGCTGCAGCTTGTATTCCCCTTGCTCTGTTCCCTCCCCATACATTAACCAATCAGCAGGATTAATGCATTCCTGAAAGGTAAGGAGCATAAGCCTGTCTCCTTGACAGCAGGGGACAAACTCATAATAAATACATAAAAATAAACATAAATAGTTAGAGCCAGCAGCAGATTGTGTTGGCAGTAAAGAAGGATTTTCTTGATGCTTTATGGAAATGAAAGCTCTATCTTCTGCCTTCACTGCCATCATTACGAGAGCACTTTTAATCTGCTCTCTGAACATGATTATCATTTCTATAAACATAAAATATGCTTCTTTTACTCTAAGTCCCCTCCCCAAGATTAATGTCATTGAAAGTAATGGCAATTAAAATAAGAGGCCATTCAGGCAGCATCTGCAGGTCCAAATTCAGATAACAATAGAGCATGAGTTCAGCAGCTGGTATGATGCAGACAGGAATACCATTTTCAAGAGCCTTTCTCCACATCAGTTGCTCTTCCCCTGGCACCTGGCTGGTGATGAAAGTTACATCATGTGTGGCAATCCAGGGTAGAAAATGATTTTGAATAGGTCTTACAGGCCCTCTTATCCTATGGGACTTGACAGAGGTGACTGATCTGAAACTGGCAGAGGCTCAGTGCAGCAATATAACATGGTACATGAATTATTGTAATATGGATTAAGTGCTATATACAGATATAAAATGACTGACTGACTGTCATTGTTCAGCCAGGAATAAAGTAATTAGAATGCTGTGTGCTAAGTTCCATTTCATCCATATAGGGAGGAAGCAAATCCAACACCATGACAATATTGTCCAAAGGCCGATCAGCCTCTAGGAGCTTACCAAACCTGACCGTGGTAATGTCCAGCTGTCTTCCATGCTAGACAAAATTATTTTCTGATCCCAGGTAAGCTCCTGAGGGACTAGTGTGAGCTTTTGACTTCTGTGAAGCAGAACATTTGGAAACTGTGAATGAAAGTTTTATGCTTGTATACATTGCAGCTAGCCTTGCTCTTAGTTTGTAAATGTCAGACTCAGTGCGCAGCTTCCCCATGAGCTCTTCATGCTTCTCTGACAGCAGGGAATGAGAGTATTGCTGGTGTAACTGGCTGCCTCCCAGTTTCTGCATCATGGCAAAGTGGAATCCTGCTGGCATTGTTCCACAGGAGCAATTCTCCATCTCACCATGAAAGGTAGTGTGAGGTACATGTTGAACAGGAAGGGGATTCACTGGAATAATTCAGCTGTCCATACCTTCTAACTCAGCTTGTAGAATCTGACCACTTCTGGAATAAAAGCAGCTCAGAGACAGAAGAAGGCAAAGTGAAGAATGAAATGACCTTTTCTTTTTTCTTGACTTTTCCTACACCTTCACCCACACTGGCAACAGCTAACAACTGGCAGCAGTTTCAGTTTCAGATTTAGCTTTTTTATCTGTTTACTTAACAGCCCTATGGATCGTTTCAACTGAGGTGTTGTTATTTTACACCTGTGGTCTGAGACAGAGCTTATGGTAGAGATTGCATTGAGTAGCTCAACAGCCTTTCTCTTTTGCAGTCTTAGGGGCTTGCCCTGTGAACCGACCTTTGTAGACAGATCATTCATTTGAAAAAACAGGCTGCATCACTCTTCTCTGATGGCCCAGCTCCACTGTTAAGTGGCCAAATAATTTTTAGAAAAGTCTTTGTTTAGCTAAAGAATAGATATTTAGACTACCTTTTTTATAATTCAGGCCTGACATTCACCCTAACTGCCATTACTTAAAAGACTTGTGGTGTGGCAAATGATGCAAAATAGGGCTGGCCTGTGACTGTCTTCAGAAGATGAAGGTTAAGACAATGGCATAGATGTACAAGGAGAAATATAATCTCATTCTATCTTCTATTTTGCCTATTTCAGGTTGACACATTTTTTGGTTCTGTTTTCCTTTGTTGTTTCTCTTCTCCCCACACCAAAATTGGTGGAGTTGCAATGAAGAAACTTTGAGGCAGGGACATAAGTAGAAGTTTGCTTGTGTTTTTGCTAAAGCCACTGCCAGCATGAACAAACCAGTGCAGGAGCAAACCTCCTGAGGTGGGCTGTAATAACTTTCTGTGGAGAGCAAGGAAGACTTGGTAACTACCTGGTCTTTTCTTTGCTCCAGGAATAGTGCAACTACATGCTGTCCCTTCCCTTGGGCAGATGGTGATTTGGATGATAATTTTGCAGTGAGTCCCTCCTGCTTAGCTTGTTCATGCTGTAACTGGAAAGTATTTTCCATTTGCTTGTGCTGTGCTGACTTCAAAAGCTATGGAAAGAAGGGCTGTATCGAGTTCAAATTTCATCTAAAAACTTAAAAATAGCACTGTGAAGATAAACCTAGAATAGCTCTCTCCATCTACTGTGCACTCTGCTTAGCACTTCCTTTCACCCTGCAGCCCAGCCCATCACTCCCATGTGGTGTTACCGTCGCCATAGCATATGTTAGTTACTGGACCAGTGCCATTGGTTTCCAGTGAAGTAGCACATAGTTTTTGCATATAACCCTTCTGGTAAAATTCTGAATGGTTTCTTTGCTGTGACTCAGTAAATCGAATCCTTCTTACATGAGGAAGATGAAAGAGTGCATGAGATCAATGACTAAAAGGTCTAAATCTTGTGATGTTCTGCAGGTACCTTGATTAAAAATACTTCAGACTTGGTGCTGCCATTGTATGTGAGCCAAAAATTCTTTATCACTGGTAGATTTTATAGGGTGACCTGTCATCTGAAGCCCAGCCACAAAATATTAGCATATTAAAACCCCCTACCATTAATTCTTTTCATACCTCTTTTAACCTTCATTTTAGTCCTGGCTTTATACTGTGAGTTCATGCAAGGTCACAAACTGGGACCTTAAAAATTCACCATTTCTCTGGCATTTCACATACACAAGTTTCATGAACTCTACAACAGTCATGGCCAAAACGTTTTAGAAAAAAATCCCCAAAGTTCCTCATGTTCTTTATATTCTTCAAAATTAAGCTATGTCAGGTATTTCTGCAAGTGAACAGCATCCTTTGCAATTTCACTGAACTGTGAGAAAACTTTGAGAGAAAACTCTGAGTTCTCTTCTTTGTTATTCCCTGTGCAATTTATTTTTAAGCCTGTGAAGAAAAAACAACCGAGAGAAACCAGGCAATCTTATTTTCTGAAAAGATAATTGCCACAACAGTATGTAAAGCTCCTCGGTTTTTTGGTCTCAGTAACTTGACTGCTCGATGAGGATGGGTAATATCTGCCCCCAAGCTCAATGAAAGACGCTTCACTTTCTCAGGGGTATTTATTAAACTGAAGATTCATCTCTCATTCTGTATGTGAGAAAGGTGAAATAATTATGCAAAAAAGTGAGAGGAAAGGAATTACTGATGATTTGTCAGTGCACATGTGACACATTGCATGTGTCTTCC
>NW_008689866.1:241-1948 GCF_000695815.1 Acanthisitta chloris | reverse complement strand
AAAAGGAAAGATACAGGAATTTGCCTTGCAGGTCAGTGTGCAGGGAGCCTGAAGATCTGATAGACTGAAAAATTCTACCTGTGGCATATCTTGACACAGAAACTCTGGAGTGAGCACACAGCACACATATTGAGTTCCCTTTTCTTCAGCTGATGCCTTCGATGTTTTATGACAGTTTTTAGTGCTGATGCGGCTAAACAACCTCAGAATGTGCAAAACCATAGCAACTGCTGCAGGAGGATATATCTGGAGATAAAATATCCTTATCTGTTCTAATTTTACAGCATTTCTTCCCTTCCAAGACAACAACGGTTGTCTCTCTAGGGGCATTTTTTTTGTTGTTGGGATAGGATTGGGTTGGAGTTTCAGAAGAGACTCCAGCGCAGCTATGTGGAGGAGAGGGCACACATGCTGAACCCTGATGTGATTTTGCTGGGATTAGGGAGTTCCACCCAGTGTTTGGTGATTTTTTTATGGCCTTAAATGGTCGGTGAGGCAGAAACCACTCTTGGCAGAAGGGCATGGAATTGTGATGCCTTCTTCTGTGCCCCCAAGTGCCAGGCTGGTGCAGTGGCTATGCCAGCTTTTCTGCCTTGAACAAAAGTTGGAGCCAGGTCTTAGGGCTTTTCCTGATGAAAATTCTCTTGGAAACTGGTATGTTTCTGCAGAAGCTTTCAGTTTAGCCGGGCTGGCCTTTCTTAGGGAGAAAAATACCTGCTCTTCAATTTCTCAACCATTTTAGTTGCAAGTGGTGCAAATGATGGTTTGTAAATCATTATTGTTAGGTCTCAATATATTAAATGAAATAAAATCATACACATTTCTTGCTTATTAACATCTTCAAAATATGTACAGTCATGCCTCATTTTTTTGCATTTTGAAGCTGGAAATATACAAAACAATTTCAAACTTGGGTAGAAAAAGTTAATTTCCAGTGTTTAAAAGAAAATTTGTTGTAATGGCTAGAAACTGTCAGATTAATCTTTACTTTTATTGTAGGACACTGTTTTAGTTTAGAGACTGAGTACTACAGTATTTTGGAAACAGAGCAATACCACAAGGATCTGAGTGAATCATCCTTTTTGTTGTAAAAAAAGCTGCAAAGGAGAAGGCTTTAGTCAAAGACAGCCTGGGCTGGCACAGGGGATCAGCCTGAAGGTGAGCAGGCACTGGCAAGCCCAGCTAACTGCAGAGCTGCTTTAGTACAGAACCTCTGTCAAATTCCTGGAATTGATTAGCTGTTAACTCCAAGGAAAATAGTCATGCAGATGAAGGGAATGGAGGCAATTTTTGAGTGGCATAATTTCTCCTGTGATCTTTCCTGGACACTGGTATGTCCTTAGCAGAGAATCATAGAATCATAGAATCAACCTGTTTGGAAGAGACCTCAAAGATCACCAAGTTCAATCCTACTGTGGTTACTAGACCATGGCACTAAGTGCCACATCCAGTCTCATCTTGAAAACCTCCAGGGATGGTGAATCCTCTACCTCCCTGGGCAGCACATTCCAATGCCTGATCACTCTCTCTGTAAAAAATCTCTTCCTAATACCCAACCTAAACCTCCCCTGGCAGAGCTTGAGTCTATGCCCTCTTGTCCTACTGCTAGGTATGCTACTGATAGGAGAACTGCTGCTGAAATAGTCAGCACAATGACATCACTCTCCATCATCAGAAAGCTTTTATAACCGAAGAAAATCCGCTCAT
>NW_008689866.1:0-210 GCF_000695815.1 Acanthisitta chloris | reverse complement strand
GCGAAGCCAGGACACAGCCGTGTCTGGGCTCTCCCCATCGCGGGCTGCGGGGACCGGCAGCTCTTACCCGAACCTCACTCACTCTGGTTAACACATGCCCCAGCTTCATGAATGAGCAGCGTTTATCGTGCCCCAAACTGGGAACAATCTGCCCAAAAACACCCTTCCCACAACCCATCGTAGAAAAAAACCTGCTTGTTCAATAAATTC
>NW_008689865.1:0-820 GCF_000695815.1 Acanthisitta chloris | reverse complement strand
TTTCTTCACTGTTGTAAAAGTGGTCAGCAGCACTTGATGGGGTCCACTCCACTTCTCCTTTAAAGGTTCTTCGTTCCAAGTTTTAATGTACACTTTGTCTCCTGGAAAGAGCTGGATTCTCGAGGGCTAGCGGCTTGTTCCACGTGAGGGTGCTCCGAAGCCGAGCTAAAGTTTTCTCAAGAGATAGAACATAGTTATAGACTGTATACTTCTTGTTTTCCTGTGGCATGTATGTTTGGATTAGGTTCGGGAGAGTCATAGGGTTTTCCATATACTATTTCATAAGGACTGACTGACATCTTACTCTTAGGCTTTACCTGAATCCTTAAAAGTGCTATTGGCAAAGCTTGGGGCTGCTGTAACTTGGCTTCTTGGCATATTTTGCTAATTTGTCTCTTTAGTGTCTGATTCATCCTCCCTACCTGTCCACTTGTGGTCTCCACTGGGTATGGATGTCCCAAGCCATCCTTAGTAACCTGTTCACCTCTTTTACCACTGCGGCTATAAAATGTGGGCCCCTATCTGAGGATATTCCTAGAGGCACCCCAAATCTAGGAATGTTCTCTTGTAGTAGCCATTTGATTGTCTCCTTTGCCTGGTTGGTGTGACAGGGAAGGGCTTCTGGCCATCCTGAAAATGTGTCAACCCCTGCTAGCTGATATTTGTATCTTCGAGTTCTTGGTAATTCTACAAAATCTGCCTGCCAGTAATCTCCTGTCTCCTGGTTCTGTCCCTACTCAAATTCTTCCTAGCTGTGCCTGTCGTCTAGCTACTGGGTTGTTTCTTAAACCAGTTTCACATTTAGACATTATTGATTTTG
>NW_008689864.1:0-12775 GCF_000695815.1 Acanthisitta chloris | reverse complement strand
CCTGCGCCCACCGTGAGAGCCTCTGCAGGGCCTCCGGCGTGCGGGGAGCCCTGCGGAGCGGCGGAGGGGAGGTGCTAACTCGGTAGCTGGGGGCAGGCGGGGAGCAGGGCATGTCAAGCTGCAGGAGAAGATGTGTCACTGTGTATGTGCCGTAATGTTCAGCTGTGGTTTGTGTTTCTGTTATTTGCCGTGTGAAATGTTTTGGCACGTGGAACACTTGATTCCTGATGAAGTGCAGGAGTGATGCAGGTTGTCTTAGCAAAGCTGAGGTGCTGATTTTCTATGGGAGGGCTTCGTGCAGCCATAGCCCCTGCAATGTGAAGTACGATGTGAAGTGCAAACACTTGTGCCAATGCTTTTGTAGTCACAGACTATAACCAAGCACACCTCAATGCTGTCCAGCTCAGAGCTGTGGTAGCTGGTTGAGAACATCTCATCACTTTGCTTCCTTTTTTTTTCCTTTTTCCTGTTTTCTGAGGAACACAGCTGTTACAGTATTATGCATGTGTGCACAGCTGTACCTGCGTGGAGTTAGTTTCCTAACCCAGGGGCAGTTTACCAAAGACTTAATTTCTTTAGAGGGGTTCCCTTAGGCTGACTGCATGATGGCAAGTTTACCAAGAAAGCAATCTGTATCACTATTAAATTCTTCTGTCAAGATCTGTGAAGCTTTGGTATACTGTACTGTTTGGAGAGGTGTCCAGTCAATGTAAAGTAATGGTGTGATGACCAGTCAATTGTTTCTTTCATGTGAGAGAAAGCAAACAAATGGCAGGTGTATTCCATGATAAATTCAAGGTTTATTAGATTCAATAACCATTCCCTATTAGATGGCACGTCTGAACATTTTAATGAGTGTTGCAGGGAAATGTAGTCTATGAGAGGATTCTGTTCTACCTGGTATTGCCATGGTAGTACCAGCTGCTATGCAGAACTGGCATTTTTGAGTAACAGGTTTGGAAATACATGGACAGATATGTCATATAGCCTTGTTGTGAATGAGTATTTTAAGGTCACTTAAAGAATCACCAGCAAAGGTACCAGCAAAAGCAGGTTTAATATAAAAGTGAAAGCATGACAATTTGTTGGCAAGGTTCACTCTACTGCTTACTATATGGTTAAAGCACACAGATGAAAAGCAAACCAAAATCAATCAATCTACAACCAAAATAACCCCCCAAAAATTATCTATGTGGAGGCTGGGGTGGGGGGAGGGTGGAAAGAAAAGGCTCAGGGTAGGAATAAAAAGGAATAAAGAAGAGTCACATGGTCCAGTGTAGATCCCCTTGCTAAACTGAGCTCCGGACTTAACCAACAATTAAAGGTGTAACAACATTTAAACTTAACAGCACTTAATCAATAGCTTAATTTAAACAGTTTAACAAAGGATTCATATAGAACTCACTATATCACAGTTGTAACTCACAGGCTTAACTTACTTATAAATCTAAGGTACCTAAGAATCTAGGAGAGCAGTATTCGTGGCACATTTGCTAGAGCATATTCACACTTGCATGCACACAGACTTAAAGGAGTTGGTACAAGGTGTATACCTGTGAAAAATTCCCCTCAAATTCAGTGAAGTTGCCTTTGCATCTTCTCAACGGGTAAAGGGTTGAGCCTCAAAGAGTTGGGAGTATCATCCCAGGATCTGTCATTGTCACTTGCTGATCCTCCAGGTATAGCAAACTGGAGAGTTCATTGGCTGTAGGAGGTGTCCCACTCAGAGGGATATTTCTGGTCACAGCCCTCTGTGGTCCAGGAGAGCTCAAAGGGTCTCACTTAGGACTGCTGTTACAGGGTCACAAGAGAATTGGCTTTAGTCATAGTAATTTTTCATCCTGGCCACAATTCAGGTTGGTAACTTTCTTTGAAAGTTTGATAAAGAAATTTTTATTCTGCTTGTTATTCAGGCAAGAAAAATTAGTTTCCAAGGCTGTTTGTTAGAAAAGCAGAAGCTTGTTAGACAGCACTTGTTCCTGGGAGCAGACAGTGTTTCTGATAAGCTTAAGAGGAGCTTAGCACAGGTGTCTGTCAAGGCTGAGGCCTACTGAGCATTTCTCAGCCTGGAGTAGGTAGGGTGGGAGGGGATGCACCACCACAAGTGTTGTCCACTGTTAACCTTCAGGGAGGTTCATATGTGTGAGGTTCATATATGTAGTAAGGATTGATGAATTCTGTTATACTATGTATGTTATCGAGTACAAATACACAGACAAGATTACTTTGTGTCTTGGTACTCAAGTAGGTACAGTTCCCCTTGTTTGTTTTGACATGCATAGTTACTCTGTTGTGTAATGTTAGAAAATGAATAAGTGGCCTGAATAGGTGTTGTGCACAGCAGTGCTGGGACAAGCCACATCACTGAAAATAAATGTTTAAGGACTTAGCTTTGTTGACTGCTGCAACACTGTCTCCAGTCATGGCTGTCTTACAGTTGAGAAATCTGCCTGTTTGCTGACAGTTGATGTTGACAAAGGAAGTTTGGGAAAATGCTTAATTGCAAAGGCACAGCCTGATCGGGATTTTAATTATTCTTAAATCAGACCACACTGGCAATTGTTGACAAAACTTGGGCCAGTAGAAGTTGTGGGACATCTGAAGTTGAAGCAAATTTATTTTGGAAACAGATACAGCAGTTAACTTCGTGAAAGCGGTCCTTAAGGTTAGGTTAGAAATTTTGGAAGAGGTTGAAACTTATTCCTCTGTTCCAGTTAGCTTTTGCCTGTGCTTGTTACACTGCAGGTATTGTTTCTTAATGTTTTAGATAACCAAGCAGTGACTCTATTGCCACCCTGAAGTCCTGCTGCATTGTGAGCTTCAAGTACTGTAGCTCCATCATTGAAGACCTACTTTGACCCACTAGACTTGACTGATGGTGGTGAGCTTAGATCTTTGAACATATTAAAAAGTCTAAGGAAACATCCACTTTGCCCAGAAAGCAGGATGAGAAATGCTGCAGTAGAATCTCATTTGAACAGAGTTGGGATCAGGATGAAGGAGGAGACTGTTTGAAAGGCATAAATGTTATAAAATAGACATCTTCTTTGTATAGTCCTGTTAGGGATGCTAGTTAAAATCCTTATGTTAGTGGTGATGATCCTACAGGTGTTATAATTGTAATGGATACAGTCCTAAAGAGTCCAGAATGCTGGAATCCAATCCACTGGCTTGAACTATGACTGAATTAAACCACAAAACCCTTCACCCCAACTCTAAAACCCTACCTGTGTATAGGTGCTAGTTGTTCCCTTTCCTTCCTGTGTTTGGGCTTCCTTACTGTCTCAGTCAGCCTAATTTTTCCTGGTGATGATCTGAAAAAAACCCTGAGATTAACTGAATGAATGTGATTTAGCAATCCATTTATATATGGGGTTTTGAGAGTAATCCTTCCCTTTTACAGATATATATATATATGAATATATACATACATATATATGTATGTATGTTTTGCCTAGCTGCGACATCATGTGAATCTGCAGCTTGGGAGCTTCATCTGCGTGTTTTGAACCACAGTTCCTATCAGCAGATTTAAACTGTGGCATTGCAGGTCTCTAATCTGAAATGAAGAACATCTGTTTTGCTTAACTGGAAATAAAAGAACACACATTTGCATAAGTGGGTAATGTTTAAGGTGTGGATTAATGAAAAAAACATGTGCTGAGCAAAAAGGCTGCCTACTCAGATTGTGGTCGCTTTGTCTGGTCCGCGGGACCAGATGTGTATCTTCCCTCTAAAACAAGAATGCTTTAAAGATCCTGCAGCTGGTCTAGTGGTGAGGCAGAGGCAAGGAGAACACATTAGTGGAATAGGCAAAGGATTTGTAGTGTTAGCAGGCTGCTTTCCACTACTACACTGGCTTTTTCAACAGCAGTAGGGCTGAAATTAGAGTTTTTCAGGATAAACTGGAGGAGATTATAGGTATTACGTGCTTTGAAGTGGTGCTGTTAGTCCCAGTCTAGAGAGTGTCGGGCCTATGCTCTTTAGGATGGAGGTAGTGTGTTCCCTCTGAGATACAATTCCAGGTTTTTTTCCTTTACGTTTACACCTTCCTAGTTAGCTACTTTGGCCATGGATGGACCTAACTTGCTATAGCTCTTTTAATTTTTAATCTTCTTGTCCAGGCTAACTGCTGCTTGCTGTAGAGATCCTTCACTTGCGTGTGGAGCAAAGCAGATGGGTTGACCTAGCAATGGTTGTCTTGCTTTCCAGCTTGAGGTAGTGTGGTCAGATTGACTTCCTCTGTGGTTTTCTTTGACAGAGAGTTATGTAAGACTTTGTTCATACGGGAAGTTCAATCACTGGAAAAGCTTGTCTCATGGGACAGATATGGATGAAATTTTGTGATAAGATCTGTTGGTGGATGCACATGTGTTCCAGGATTTTGCTAATGGGTATTATCACTTGGGTTTCCTTTTATATGAATGTCTTCATATTTTGCAGTTCACTAGCTTGTGTGAGCTCTTCTGTGGTTTTTTGCTTCCTTGTAAGAAGGCCATGGAGAGTGCTGTCATCATTTAGTAATAGAATGGCATGGTCTCTTCAAATCCCATGTTTTTGGTGCAGAGGTCTACCCATCTGCAATGAAAACTAAATCTGTTGTGCTGTTTTTCTGTGCTGCCACATGTGTTACAGATTCACCTGTCATGAAAGATTGTTGACCACTTGCCTGTGGCTGGGTCTTTGTTCTAGCCAAAGGAATGAGGTAGAACTGCATTTTGTGCTTTGCCCATCTGCACTGAAGATCATAAGAGGTTTTTAAAGCATTATATTTCTAAGTTTCAATTATTTATGTATTAACACATTTCTCCAGAAGTATGTTACTTCCCTCAAGTCAGACTTTGTCTATTCTCTGCCTTCCCCACCGAGATCTCCTTCGTAAGTAATCCCTCAGCGCATTTTACTGAGTATACTACATTTCCCAAACTGTTTGGGAGAAAACTGACTAACTGAATACTTAATTAGTCACATTAGCTAACTTGCTCTTGTTGTACATATGCCCATTTTCAGTTCGTTGATTTGTCAGGTTGGCTTGGTTGGGCTTAAAACACATTGTGTTTTGTAAGGTGGATGTGTCTTGTCAGACTTCAGTTCTTAACTCTAGCCGTGTCTTCACTGGGCATCTCTTAGAATTCGAGCATGATTTTTGAAAAGATATGAGGATTAGGTTAGTCTGGTTCCATCTTGGGATTTGCCATGAAACAATAAACCAGTCTGAACGGGTCTTGGCTCAGGAAGCAATTTATGCCAAAGTTGGAGATTGATCCAGCAATTGCCAAGTCTTAGTTATTATTTTGGCTTTAATAAGTAGTTTGTATGCCTTCCAGCAACAACTGCAAAGTTGCAATTAGGATACTGTTATGGCTGGTAAAACAGGGTTATGGTAAAAGCATCATTGTGACCTCCAGCTGTGTTCCCTGCAGCAAATAATCCAAGAGAGTTCTCTCTATGATGAAGTCTGCTATGTGGATACAGAAAAACCTAACATGGCTTTAAAAATAGCTTTAGCTTGTGTGTGATGGATGTAAAGTGTGGTAGCTCATTCAATTCCAACATGGAATAAGAGAGAAATATATTTCGATTAACACCACAGTTGTCTCTTGGGTAGCTTGTATGGTAGTGTCCAACCAGAGCCATCTTGGTGTCTTGTGTAATACCAGCCATCTTTCCTGTCTGGAACAAATAAGCTGTTATCCAAGGAAAACAAATTACTTTGTGATTCTACTGTCATTTTTAACTAAGCAGTTTAAGTGACAGTTTTGCGTCCTCTGCAATTCTGTATCCTTTCAGATTAATGCTTATGACAAATTTACAGTTCTGTGACAAGACAATAAAGCAAATTAATACTCTTCTTTCCTGTTATACATATCTATGTCAGTGCTGCTCTCAGTGTTCATGCTCCATGGAGCACACTTCCTTTTCAGTAAAATTCAGAGCAGGTAATGATCCTTCTAGTCTTTTAGGTTGGATCTTGATGTAGTGTGGGGTTGTTGGGGGATTTTGTTTTGTTTAGATTTTTAAGTGTTCATGTCCTTTCTTCAGGATATGTGAATGCACGACTGGAGAAGGAAACACCAATATTTAACAAGCAAAGGATTGATTTTGCTCCTCTGGAGAAAATAAACAGCTTAGTGGTCTCCTCCAACCAGCTCTGTATGAGCCTTGGCAAAGACACCCTTCTCAGGTAATGCTGCCAAAGTCCTGAAGTTATTGCTTGTTTTCCTCTGCCTTTTTTTTTTTTTCCTTTAGTTGTTAGAGAACTTACATTTGCAAACTGGATAAGAAGCCATGAGCCCAATATGGAAAACAGGCAAGCAGTTACACATATATGAACTTTTGTTGGAAGCATGCTTTCATGGTTTCTCTTTGCAGGATTGATCTTGGGAAGCCAGATGAACCTAATCAGGTAGAGCTGGGACGCAAAGATGAAGCCAAAGTCTACAAGATGTTTTTGGACCACACGGGTGAGCCAAATGACCATGTATCTTTACAGACAGCGGTGCAACCAAGTGTGCCTAACAAGTGCTGGTGAAAGAGTTCTCTTTCTGTTCTGTACTTAAGGAGAACAAGTCCATCTTCTGTGGGCCAGACTGTTGACCTCTGTTGTGGTTTTGAACTCTCTGAAATGAACACATGCAATTCGGCTGTTCTGAGCAAGGCTGCTAATTACCCAATAAATGGAAATTTTTGCTGTAATTCTGCCGTATGGTTTATGTAAGAATTTTTAAAAAGGACTGTCTGCAGTTCACTATAGCCTTGACTGATCTTAAGAAACAAACCAAAAGTTTGGAAAGAGATGTTCATGTCTTTCACCAACTGCCAGGGATAGGAGGGAACTCTGGGAATTGTTTATCCTTAGAACACTTCCTGAAATGGAAGAATACCTTCTTGCTGAAGCATCTGGCACTAGTAATTTAAGTTTGCAACATACGGACTACCATTCTGATCCAGCATGGAAATCCCCCGCATTCCTTTGAATGCCTGGGAAAGTCTTGGATTAAGTATGTTGATATTGGAGTTTATCAAATGTTAGGATTAGAATCCTCAGGAATTTGGCTTGCTTAGGCACAGGCTTAATTTATTCACTCCTTCTTCCTATACCCTTTTCCTGTTGGCAGGCTCTCATCTGCTGATTGCTCTGAACACCAGTGAATGCCTTTACCTGAACAGAAGTGTTCAGAAAGTGCGGACACTCTCTCGCTGGAAAGGACACCTGATTGAAAGTGTGGGCTGGAACAAATTTCTTGGTTCAGAGACAAACACTGGGCCTATCCTGGTGGGGACATCACAGGGGCAGATCTATGAGGCTGAAATCTCTGTCAGCGAGGGAAGCCTCTTCAGCACTAACCCTGACCAGTACTTCCGGCAGGTCTACACTCTGGAGGAGGAATCAGGACCTGCCCCAGTCTGCTGCCTGGAGATTGAACGAGGGATAGAAGGGAAATTTTTTATTATAGCTACCACTAGAAAGAGACTCTTCCAGTTTGTTGGCAAAGTACCTGAAGGGACGGAGCAGCAAGGCTTCAGCTCCATATTTGCTGTGCATGCTGACCATTTGCCCAGCTTTCGGGAGTTTCCAGCCAACTTGGGTTTCAGTGAGATAGCTTTTTATACCCCAAAACTGCGCTCCAACCCGCGCTCCTTTGCCTGGATGATGGGAAATGGTGTTCTTTATGGTACCTTGGATTATAGTCGTCCTGATTCTATTTTGAGTGATGAACGAGTCTGGGTGTATCCTTCAGATATTGACATAACTGTGAACAAGCCAATATCCATTGTACTTACCCAGTTCCACTTCCTGTTGCTGCTGCCTGACCAGGTGAAAGCTGTATGCACTCTGAATGGGCAAGTTGTTTTCCAAGATCTGTTCCTGGAGAAGTTTGGCTTACTGACACGCATGATCAAAGATCCCACAGTCCAGCAGATATGGATCCACACTGAGAAAGTAGTGTTCCGCTACCATGTCCAGCGGGAATCTAGAGATGTGTGGAAGATGTATATGAATATGAACAAATTTGATTTAGCTAAAGAATATTGTAAGGACCGTCCAGAGTGTCTAGATATTGTGCTGGCAAAAGAGGCTGAGCACTGCTTCCAAAACAAGAGGTACCTAGACAGTGCCAAATGTTATGCACTGACCCAGAACTACTTTGAAGAAATTGCTCTGAAGTTCATTGAAGCCAAGCAAGAAGAAGCCCTGATGGAGTTTCTTATTAAGAAGCTAAGTAACCTAAAGCCTTCAGAGAAGACACAGACCACTCTGCTGACCACATGGTTGACGGAGCTGTACCTGAACTGGCTAGGTATATTGGAAGGAGATCCCTCACAGCGAAATCTCTATTTGGATACACGGGAGAAGTTTCGCACTTTCCTGAGCAGTCCTAAAAACAAAGACTGTCTGTTTAATAATCGGGCATCTATTTATGAGCTGTTGGCGAGCCATGGTGACACAGAGCACATGGTGTACTTTGCAGTCATTATGCAGGACTATGAGCGTGTAGTAGCTCACCACTGCCAGCATGATGAATACGATGAGGCTTTAAATGTGCTGTCCAGGCACAGAGATGAGAAACTGTTTTACAAGTTCTCTCCAGTTCTCATCCAGCATATTCCCAAGAAGGTAGTTGATGCTTGGATTTCCATGGGCTCTAGACTGGATGCCAGGAACCTTATTCCAGCCCTTGTTAACTATAGCCAGAGTGCCAGCACCCAGCAGATCAATGAAGCCATTAGATATATGGAGTTCTGTGTCTATCAGCTGGAGGAAACCCAGCAAGCCATTCACAACTACCTGTTGTCTCTTTACGCTTTGTGTCGGCCAGATTCACTGCTATCATACCTGGAGCAAGCAGGAACCAACCCAAACAGGATCCACTATGACCTGAAGTATGCACTGCGCCTGTGTGCAGAGCATGAGCACCACCATGCATGTGTCCATATTTACAAAGTGATGGAATTATATGAGGAGGCCGTGGATTTAGCCTTACAGGTATGTGTGTCTGTGCATGCTATGATATGCAGGAATGTAGCTTATTCAAGTAGCCTTGAACAATGGAGCATTGAGAGGGACTGGACAGACTCATCAGTATTGAGTGATAGCCTAGGAAGAAAAGACCATCTCTGTTAACATACTTCTGTTCTTTCATAATAGTTTTAAGTAGACAACTGACTGTGACAAGCCATAATTGAGGGTAGGGGCGTAGAAAGTACAAGGGGCAGTACTGTCTGTCTTAAGCTTAGTCTGTGACATAAAATACCTTTAACATATCTGCATTTATGCAAGACTTGTATTGCTATTGTTAAGGATTCTAAGTAGTTCCTATTCCTAGCTGTGATAATTATCACAGAAGAATGCCTTTGCCAGCTTAATCTGACCTTCAGGGAGATGTTGCATTTTTTTCTATTGACATTACCATGTCTTTGCTGAAACATGTGGCCAGCAAAGATACTATAACATGGATTTGCCCTTATTGTGCTGGGCTTTGTTCTGTGTTGGGTAGCAAGCAAATCTTCAAGGGGAATACCGGTGGAGAGGAGAGGTGTTTGGCATGTAAAGTAGGAGCAGGCCAGTAGTGCAGTCCTAGGCAATGAGATAGCAATAGAAGTTTTCTGTTAATGCTCCCTATAATGGACAGCAGGCTTTGAGGTGGAATGGTGGATAAACAAAGAGGGAAACTTAACTTGTCTGTCCAACTTCTAGGTGGATGTTGATCTTGCCAAGTCCTGTGCAGATCTTCCTGAAGATGATGAGGAACTCCGGAAGAAGCTGTGGTTGAAGATTGCTCGCCATGTTGTTCAGGAAGAGAAGGATGTCAAGAAGGCAATGGCTTGCCTCTCCAGTTGTGCCCTGCTGAAGATTGAAGATGTGCTGCCATTCTTTCCAGACTTTGTCACTATTGACCATTTCAAGGAGGCTATCTGTAACTCCCTGGAGGACTATAACAAGCACATTGAGGAGCTGAAGAGGGAGATGGAGGAAGCCACACAGAGTGCCAAGAGGATCCGAGAGGACATCCAGGAAATGAGAAATAAGTATGGCTCTGTGGAGCCTCAGGAAAAATGTGCTGCTTGTGACTTTCCACTTCTAAACCGCCCTTTTTACCTTTTCTTGTGTGGACACATGTTTCACTATGACTGTCTCCTGCAAGCAGTTTTTCCAAATCTTCCTGCCTATAAGCAGGCAAAGCTTGAAGATCTTCAGAAGAAGCTGGCAGCTACCAGTCAGCCGTCCAAGAGCCACCATCGTGCCAAGGATGCAGATACCATTAGCTTGGGGAAGGGGCAGCAGAGTCGGGAACAGATCAAAGCTGACATTGATGATATTGTTGCAGCTGAATGTGTGTACTGTGGTGAGCTGATGATCAGGTCCATTGACAAGCCTTTTATTGATCCTCAAAAGTACGAAGAAGAGATGCAAAGCTGGCTGTAGTTTCCCAAATCTGCAACTGTAAATGCACGAGAGTAGTTTTATTCACAACTTGTGAAGCTTCTGTGATGGGAATATAAGCTTCAGGAGCAGGAACACAGTGTCTTCTGTGGAAGTGGTGGGGTCTTCTTATCAGGATTACAGAGAGCTAGTCTTGAAAAATGGGAAGATACAGCTATGGCTGTCTAAGAACCTGCACAATAGTTAGAGCTGAGCTACTGGAGTATATTTAGATGATGTTTGCTGCTTGTGGTTCTTCTGAGGTTCTCAGCGTGAAGGTAATGGAGTGCCTTGTTGTTCAGAAGGAACTGGGAACAGTCTATGATTTGTCTTCCCTGCTCTGTTGTATTTGTTTTGGTGAAGACAAGCTTAAAGGGAAAGGTAGTGAAGAACACTGAGCAGTGTAGTCTTCATTCATCATTTTAAAAGCTAGAATTGTCCTCTGTTTCCTTTTTGTTGAGAGTCTATAACCACATAATGGAAAGAACGTGAAAAGACAAATGCTCTTGCATATGTATTTTATAAACATCATGCTACACAAGTACATGTGTCTACACAATGTAATATAAGAACATGTATAATTCTCAAACAGACATGTCTCATAATACACTAAAGCAATTTGCCTGCAATTCAAGATGTGTAATTCTCTTTCTCATGACCTTTATGCACAACACCATACACATTTGAATTCTCTTGAGGTACTGTTTCTGGAAATGCCTGTTCAACCTTTCTTCACTCTCTCCATCCTGTGTTGGCAGACTATGACTGCCTTTGTATAGTGGGTCTTAGTTTTGTCTTCGCCCCAAGCCAAAATTGGTAGATGCAGTAGTAAAGTTGCAATTGATACTCTGCAAGCAGGAACAGAACCTGTTAATATTGGCCTGCTCTGGTCCTTCCTCTTCGAGCTGCACTTGAGAACTAGACTAGAGATCTAGTCAGAAGTTTGTTCAAGTGTAATCTGCAAAGTTCTGTTGGTGTGAAATTTGCTTTGAAACCAGTGCCTTGTGCCTAAACAGTCTTTTGCCTTCCTGACAGTATTTGATACTTTCTGGAGATGGCTGCAAGTCAGTGCTTCTGTCTGTTGCTCTGACCTGGAAAATTTTTCTGAGAAGGTAGCAATCGTGACTCTGTGAGTGAGGGAACAAAAAAATTTCTTTAGCAATTTAGCAATTTGTTTTATTTTAAAGAAAATAAAGTTTTAATGAAGTGTTGCTGTTTGGGGCTGAATCACAAAGGTAGCAATTGACAGAAGAATTGAATGTTCTAAAAGAAAAAATAGGGTTCTTGCAATTAAGACAATAGGAAATACTGTCTTCTGAAAAACCTTTTCAGTTCTTTCACATGAATGTAGCTGCTTGTATTGAGTACCTCTCTCAATCTCCTAATCACTTGTCCTGTTTGTGGGGTTGTAGAAATGGGTCTTCGCATTATTGTAGGAAGATAAAAATTGGTTTCCTCAAGGATCTGACCTAAGAATTCTGATAACAGTTCAGAACTTCAGAAGAACATCTGTACTTTTGTTGGGAGCTTCTGCCTGGAATGAATGAATTTTATCTGTGTAAAATGACATGAGTAATAAAACCCAGACCAGACAGTAGGGAAAACCTGAGTTTTTGAAATCCTCTTTTCTTTGTTGAAGCCATGGTAGTAGGCAGCCTTGTTACCACCTGGTTGTGTGCATTTGCTGGCTTATCAGAAACCACAGTTTCAGTAGTTTCACTAAGCTGTTGTTCAGAAACCCCATGTACTGGAGAGTTTTTGGGCTCTGGATAGCCTTTTACTTGGAATAAGTTGATGGGTCTTCCAGAAGAATTTGTGCTGAAAACTAAATGCGACGTCTTTTGGAGTTCAGCATTAAACCTGCTATAACTGGCCACTTACTTGAATCATCATCTTTTCATGTAAGCCGTGTGATATTTAAGGTTGCATATGTCATTATAAAGCAACAGTAGCCTCCCTCCCAAACCAGTTTCTGGTCAAAGGTAAGTGGCTGGTTTTCTGCCCTTTAGCAGAAACATGAGTAGCAGCTAATTCTGATGCAGGAGGTAATTTCATATTACTTATTTTCTTTGTGATGTTCTTAATACTTGTTTAATTTCTTTACTTTTGGGCTTTTACAGGATTCTTTCCTGGTATATTAGAATTATTACAGTCCTCTGTTCTTTTCCTGTTGGTGCCACAGAAGTCACATCGCTCAATATTTCTGTTGTGCTGAAGTTTGTTTATAGACCATTCCAGAGAGATCTGCTCATCCTTGATATTGGAAGAAGTGTGTATCTAGGAACTGAGACATAGCAAGTAAATAAAACCCTCAAAGCTGCCTGAGATGGTGTCGTGGTTTAACCTCAG
>NW_008689863.1:0-2723 GCF_000695815.1 Acanthisitta chloris | reverse complement strand
TTGAATTGAATTGCATGCATTACTCATCTTGATATCATTTAAAGGAAGGCCATGCTTCTAAAGAGGCTAACCAGTGCCCTCATTGTAGGAAGAGCTCTGGCATAAAATTTCTATTTTCTTATATACCTTGACAGCTTTCTAGAGAGCCAAAATAGTTATGCCACTCCCTGAACCTCATGTTTCATTTCCTTCACTAACTTCTGTCTCCATTAGCCCAACACATCCATCTTGATTCCTGTCTTCTCTTCAGATCCACATTTCTTTTAACCTGCTTTCACTCTCCTGGTTTCTGCTGCAACTTCAGCACCATCATTTGAACAGCCAAAGTAAACAGAGTAATTGAAAAAAACCAAGGCAAATAAATGCCTGGTACCAAAACTCTCCAGCGTTTTCATTTAAGTCCTGTACTCTATGCTCCATTTTCTGACTGTAAACACTTGTAAGCTTAAGTAAATTTGGGACTGCCTTCCTATATCCTACACATCTAAAACCCCAGTAACAGATAAAGGAGACATGAGCTGCCACCTACTGTCACTACTAAGGACACTATTCTTGGCAAACAGCAGCAGAAGATGTGTGTTAGGTTACAGCCCACAGTAAAATTACTGTATCAAAGAAAAGAAAGAATACACCATCTGCAGGAAGGGGCAGAATAGACAGTTTAAGACATATGTAATGAATACAGTGTTGCAAACATACACATGTGAGTTATATTACCCCAAAATAAGTTTGCTTAAAAAAACCCTAATATAGTTAGTTATTGCATGAAAAATACTTCACATGTATAGTCCTATTTAAAATACATCTATGTAATTAGACAGATTGCAAAATACTTAATTTTGCCTGTGTTATGTGGTCCTGTAGAATAAAAAAGCGTCTGCAGAGCTGTCATATTCTGAAAATTTTTAGAAGTATCAATACTAAGAAATCAGCATTTTCAGCTTTGCATTCATTTGCATAAAACACCTGCTGACTAGTGACCAAACCAAAACCGTTCAACTTACCTTTTCTAATGCTGGCCAATTCACAATCATCAGTTTAGCAGGGGATCCTGCTATTAAATTCACTCTGATAAAGTCAGAAAATTCACGCCAAGCAAAGCACAATTCTTTGCTTCCAAGTGGACAGGGCTTAAATCGAATACCTTTTACTCTCATTGTTAGACTACTTTCCTATTGAGAAATAAAGAGAAGATTTTATTAAGAGCAAATAAAGGGAAGCATAATTTATTAATATTTTTTAAATACAGGATTCAATATTTATGCTGTCTAGACACTGCTGTTTCTACTGTGAGGCAGTGGAAACAAATAAACTACAAGATCTATTGCTTGTGTTAAATTCAAATTAACTTCTTGAGTAAGAAGTGATCAATTTCAAACTCAAGCATTTCTCAGAAACCCACTTATCTGTGTATAAGTGATGCACAACTTGGTTATATCCAGTGTATTTTAAAAGGTAGAGACATTAGTCCATTCTACAAGGTTCTTCAAAAGATTTTAAAATCAACTGTACCAACATAATCAAGACTAAAAACAAGATAGAAGAAAACACATACAACAACGGACTAGAAACAAAGCAAACCTGACTCAAGCACAAAGTGAACTGGGTCCCACATTGTACAGGTGCAGCAGTGATAAGGTTTTTAACAGATGCTGCTGTAGATTCCTGATAACAGATCATAAAGCTTTAATGCTTTAAGCCTCTAATCTCACGGTCTACCAACTAGTATGTAATTTGACTACTTTTCCACAATTTTGGTTCAATTCTGTGTGACAAAATTAAGACAATTACCGCACAAATGCCACAAAGAAATAAACTGTATGACATCTCATAAATACCTGCCAAGTTACTTTCAAATTTGATTTATCAAGTCCAGGCCCAGAAACTCCTAGGGAATTTACTCAGGCAGATGTCACTGTCTGAACCTGATTTCCAAACTGATCTGTAATCCTTATATCTGTTAAAAAAAAGATGATGATGATTAAAATGATTATTAAGATGATTAATTTGGCAGCTGCTTTAATGAAACATTATACAACATATGGAATATAAACATACACAACACAGACACAATACAGAGAAAATTTACATGACTATCACTGAATCACAGAGTGGCTGAGGTTGGAAGAGACCTCTGGATGTCACCTGGTCCAAACCCCCTGCTCTAGCAGGGCAACACAGAGCCACTTGCAGTCAGGCAGCTTCTGAGTGTCTCCAAGGAGAGTGACTCCACAAACTCTCCAGGCAACCTGTGCCAGTGCTTGGTCACCCTCACGCTGAAAAAGTGTTTCCTAATGTTCTGAGGTAATCTCCTCTGTGTTTCAGTGTGTGCCCATTGCCTCTATTAGAGCTACAAAGATGGCCTTGAGGGGACGCCATACAAGGAGTGGTTGAGGTCACTTGGTCTGTTCATTTTGGAGGAGACTGAGGGGAGACCTCACTGCTGTATACAACTTCCTTGCTGGGGAAAGTGGAGGGGCAGGCAGTGACCTCTCCTCTCTGGTGACCAGAGACAGCACTCGAGGCAATGGACTAAAGTGGTGTCAGGGGAGGTTTAGGTTAGATATTAGAAGAAGGTTCCTCCGCCCAGAGGGTAGTTGGGCACTGGAACAGGCTTTCCAGGGCAGTGGTCACAGCCCCAAGCCTGACAGAATTCAAGAAGCATTTGGACAGTGCTCTCAGGCCCATGGTGCGAGTCTCAGGACTGTCCTGTGCAGGGCCAG
>NW_008689862.1:0-1790 GCF_000695815.1 Acanthisitta chloris | reverse complement strand
CATCAAACCCATGTCTCTCCAATTTAGTGGCAAGAATGTTGTGCAGGACAGTGTCAAACGCCTTGCATAAGTCCAGGTAGATGATCTCTGTTGCCCTGCCCCATCTACAAATTTAGTGGCCCCATCATAGAAGGCAACCAAATTTGTCAGGCATGACCTGCCCCTGGTAAAGCAATGTTGGTTATTACCAATTGCCTCTTTACTTTTCATATGCCTAAGCATAGCTGCCGGGGGAATCTGCTCCATGATCTTGCCAGGCACAGAGGTGAGCCTGACTGGTCTATAGTTCCCTGGTTCTTCTGCTTTCCCTTTTTTGAAAATGGGGGTTATGTTTCCCTTTTTCCAATTGTTGAGGACTTTACCTGACTGTAAGGATTTCTGGGAAATTATAGATAGTGTCTTAGCAACTTCATTAGCCTATTCCCCCAGGTAGCTTTTGCATTATCACCAAGGAGGGAGGATCCTCAGCCTCTCTGGGCAACCTGTCCGTGTTTGGTCACCCTCACAGTAAAGAAGTGTTTCCTGATATTCAGATGCAACCTCCTGGCCCATTGCCTATGATCCTGTCACTGGGCACCACTGAAAAGAGCCTGGCTCTGTCTTCTTTGCACCCTCCCTTCTGATATTTGTATACATTGATGAGATCCCCCCAAGCTTTCTCTTCCTCAGGCTGAACAGCCCCAGCTCTCTCAGCCTTTCCTCATATTGAGATGCTCCAGTATATGTTGAGCAGTACAGGCAGTACTGCTAGCCAGTGGCTTTCTGGTTTTTGTGTGCAGTTCATGTGGGGTTGCCCTCCCTCCGTTGCTTGCATGCTTTGGTCATAAGCTTTTTTAAAAGAGAAGGGAAAAATAGATAAAGATGAGTGGAACCGTGCCTGAACTCAGCGCCAGGCTCTTGATTGCTGAGACATCTGTCACTGCCACCACTGGCGGTGGGGACAAGTAGAGTCTGGGTAACAAAAGAAGGGAGCAAGGCCCAGGAGAGGTATATGCTCTAGCATCTCAAGTTCTGTATGATGCAGGAGAGCCTTTGCCTTACAGCATGGCCAAGCCATACCTAAGGTGGTTGGGCTGTGACATGCTGGTGAAGCTGAATGCTGTCAGTGGGAGTGGGATGCAAGGAAAAAAAGTGGAGAAAGGAAGGAAAAGGCAGAACAAAACAAGGGAGAAAATTTTGTGTGTCTGGTGGGAGTAAGACCCTCCCCTTGTTGCTTCCGTGTGGGAGTTGGTATTCCAGAAAGGCTCTGGCCCCTTCTGCTGCCTTTGGGATCCAAGTAGACAGAGTTGGTATGGAAGCAGGAAGATGCAGGACTGGACGCAAGCTGAGCACTCTTCTTTCTCACCGTGTGTAAATTTTCCAGGGATGGAGACGCCGATGGCAGAGGAGGAAGGAAGCAACTTTTTCCCAGAGACCAGCCAGAACAGCGTTAGGGGATAGAGGACTTGCCCCTTCCCTACATAGGGAGAAGGGAACACGCACGCATACACAAAGGCGAATCTAATGCAAGAACAGGCACCCACGGGGAATCACCCCCCTCTTCCGGTCAGGCCCGGGACTGAGAAGTGGACCTTGCCGTCTTGTACGAGGGGGGCCAAGACGGCAGAGGAAGTCCCCGAGACGGAAGGGCAGGAGACTACGGACTTCACCGATTCTGATATACTTTTGTTTCGCTCCTCTGGCGTAGTGTTATTGTTTCCAGGGGGGACGCGAGGGAGGTATAATTGCCTTCTATGCTGCCTTTGTTTTCTATCTTGCACTGAGCCCTTAGCCCTTTAAGGTCGTGAGGC